>NC_083444.1:10686237-10848737 GCF_020745735.1 Hemiscyllium ocellatum | reverse complement strand
TCCCTGGGCACTATGGGTAATTTAGCATGGCCAATCCACCTTAACCTGCACATCCCTGGGCACTATGGGACAATTTATCATGGCCAATCCACCCTAACCTGCACATCCCTGGGCACTATGGGTAATTTAGCATGGCCAATCCACCTTAACCTGCACATCCCTGGGCACTATGGGTAATTTAGCATGGCCAATCCACCTGAACCTGCACATCCCTGGGCACTATGGGTAATTTAGCATGGCCAATCCACCCTAACCTGCACATCCCTGGGCACTATGGGTAATTTAGCATGGCCAATCCACCTGAACCTGCATACCTTTGAGACCGTGGGAGGAATCCCTCGCAAACGTGGAGAGAATGCACAAACTCCACACAGACAGCGGCCCGAGGGTGGAATCGAACCCGGGTCCCTGGCGCGGTGAGGCAGCGGTGCTGACCACCCGAGCCACCGTGCCGTAATGCGGTGACTCACCTGAATGCTCCTGGAGCTGGATCCTGGGACAGTGACTGCCCCTGACAGCCAGGCGTGGCTCTGGGGCACAGTCCGATTCCACAGCAACAGCCTGCTCGGGCCTTCAGCCACCAGGACGTTGAGGGTCCCTCCATCGCTGGTCTGTCCGTACATGTGGTAGGAGAACTCAACACACACCTCACCGCTGATGTTCAGGCTCGGGCTCGTCAGGCGGATGAACTGGTTGGCGGCAAAGTTACTGGCCTCCTCGTAGACGTAGTGGCCTGGTTGAGGAGGAGAGTCACGACGGTTATCCAGGCTGCCCCCTTACCTCTGGCCAGTGCATGGCTGCCTCTCAGAAAAAGCTTGGAGGTGGGACAGAGGGTTGGGTGTTATGGCCCCCTTGGGCCTGAAAGTGGGTGGGGGTTGCTACTGAAGCCTGCGGCCTTCCAACTGCCTCTCCGTCTGGACCTGGACCTGTCCCCCATTTCACTGGGAGGCAGTGCCAGGCTGAGTAGCCCCTACTGAGGTTCTCCACTGCCCATTGCATGGCCAACCCCAGAAGGAGGCCTGTGCCCTCTGGGTGGGCAGATGTCTAACAAAAGGAGGGGGTGGGGGAGGTGCCATCATATCTCCTTTTAACTTCCCCCCCCTCCCCCCCCCGTCCCCTTGGCCTCTCAAACCCAACCTCCCCACCCTCCCGGCTCACGACCCCTCTGTCCACCCCCTTCCCCCCACCTTGATGGGCTCCTCCACCAATCGATGCCCACTCACCTGGGGCCTCTTTCTCAGGGGCATTGCCCCCCGGCCTGGAGCCGGCGGGACTACAAGCAGCCCGTCGGCCAATCGGATTCCTCCCCAGAGCTTGGCGGTGGAGATCTCACCGCGAAACAAGTTGCCAACGTCGAACGGTTGGCTCTTCGGTGGCAGACTGGGGAGAGGCGGCCCGCACGGTCAGAATGGTACGGACGGCGGCCATTCAGCCCCACCTGGGATAGTCTCAAGGAGCCGTCGACCACCACCACAGTCCATCTGTGCCTAATCCAACTGTGGGACCTAAGACCAGGTCATGTGATGCAATGCCTCTAAGTCATAGGCTGCTGCCTCACACGATCACATGACACCCAATTGCCAGGAGTCACATGGTATGGAGTTGCCAAGGGATACAGTTGGAGCCCCTACTGATTCACGTATTGCCCCATCTCGTGAGTGCCCCCCGCCATTTTGGTTGCAGTTTGCTTCGGCTTGCCCCCACCCTTCCCCCAACTTACCGTGAGTCACCCCATCCCCCCAGGGCGCGGGCTGATCGGCGGAGGGCCCCGTGCCCTGGGTAGGGGTCTCGCCATTGGTTCTAATCCATTCGCCGCTGTCAGTGTCACATTCCTGGGTCCATTGGCAGTAGGGTCTCAGGTTATCATTAAAGTCACAGCGCGTGATGTAATCTACAAGGAGGACAACAAAACTCGATTAAACCTGTCTCCTGCAGAGGGGGTCCACACACACCTTGGTGCCACACTCGAGTCGTACAGAACAGAACCAGACCCTTCAGTCTAACCAGTCCACACTCACCCTAACCCCAAATTAAACTCGCCCCACCTGCATGCGTTTGGTCTATATTCCTCTAAACATTTCCCATTCATCGAACTTATCCCAATGTCTTCTAAACTATATCTGCCTCCACCACTTCCTCTGGAAGCTCATTCCACAGAAAAACCACTCTCCGTGTTAAAAAAAAAATTGCCCCTCCTGTCTTTTTTAAACCTTTCTCCACTCACCGTAAAGGCAGCTGCCTCATGGCGCCAGAGACCCAGGTTCAATTCCCGCCTCAGGCGACTGTCTGTGTGTGGGGTTTGCACATTCTCTCTCCGTGTCTGTGTGGGTTTTCTCCCACAGTCACAAAGATGTGCAGGGTCAGGGTGAATTGGCCGTGCTAAATTGCCCGTGGTGTTAGGTGAAGGGGTAAATGTCGAGGAATGGGTCTGGGTGGGTTGCGCTTCGGCGGGTCGGTGTGGACTTGTTGGGCCGAAGGGCCTGTTTCCACACTGTAAGTAATCTAATCTAATCTAAAGCTGTGATTATTTTGGCATCCTTAGAAAGATAGACTAGCATTGGAAGCATTCCAGAGTAAATTAATTAGGGGGAGTCCCAAATCCCAAAAACCAGACGTTGAGTAGGTACTCATTGGAATTTAGGAAAAATGAGAGGAGACCTACATTCTTAGGGCGCTTGACAGGGTACAGGAGAGATTGTTAGCCCTTGTGTGGGCAAGTCTAGGGCCAGACAGTATCAGCTCAGCGTAAGGGGTCACCCATTTAAGGCAGAGATGGAGAGGAATTTCATCTCTCAGTGGGTAATGACTCTGTGGAACTGTTTAACCCAAAAGGCCGTTGAGTATATTCAAGGTTAAGATAGAGAGATTTTCGATCAGGAGAGGAATCGTGGGTCTTGGGGAAAGTGGAGTTGAGGACGCTAAGATCATGATAATGATATCATTGAATGCTGGAGCTGACTCGATGGGCTGAATGGCCTGCGTCTGCTCCTACATCTTATGGTATTGGGTTCAAGGCTATCAGAAGAGGACGGAAATTTCACTCAGAGGAAGAAAGGGGTCCTTTAGAAAAGCCCTTGATCAGACTGGAGTGTCAGTCAAATGAACATTCACAGAAGTTTAGGACGTTGATTTTTTTTTGTCAGTCTTCCAGCCTCCATCCCATGCATGGCACGGTGGTTAGCACTGCTGCCTCATGGTGCCAGGGACACAGGTTCGATTCCCGCCCTCGGGCGACCGTCTGTGTGGAGTTTGCACGTTTTCTCCGGTTTCCTCCCGCAATCCAAAGATGTGCAGGTCAGGGTGGATTGGTCATGCTAAATTGCCCCATAGTGTTACATGCATTAGATTAGATTCAACTCTCTACAGTGTGGAAACAGGCCCTTCGGCCCAACCAGTCCACCCCGACCCTCCGAAGAGTAACCCACCCAGTCCCATTCCCCTCTGACTAATGCACCTAATACTATGGGGAATTTAGCACGGCCAATCCACCCTAACCTGACCAATAAAGACAAGTAGACCAAATGTCTTCTTCACTATCCTATCTATCTGTGACTCCACTTTCGCGTAATGACGTTGTATTTTAATTTGATAAGGTGCCTTTGAAATTTGGCTTCCATCAGTTTAATTTGAAAAATGGGGTGAACAGTCTTGGGTGGCAGGTGTGTGCGATACAGCATTCTATGAGTAAGAGACATTGGCCGCTCAGTTGACCCTTCCCCATCTGGCCTGGGATCCAGACAACAGAAAGGGCAGTGGTGTGACCCGCTCAGGGGCAGGAGTCAGCCTGGATAAAGTGAATGGACCATACCTTTCGGTGTCTCTTCCACCTGGCACTGCAGGATCTCGGGGGGCCTGTGCAGAGACAGAACAAAGAGGTGAGCAGATTCATCGATAACATTGTCCAGGAAACAGAACAAACCTCACTAACAGCAGTTGGCATTTCGATCATTGCGGAGGCTAATTAGACACAAAGTTGACGTTGAACTGAAGGGTAGAGTTATACACAAGGGTATATCCAACTTAACCAAATCAAAACCAAAAGAACAGTGGACGCTGTAAATCAGAAACAAGAAAAGAAATTGCTGGAAAAGCTCAGTGGGTCTGGCAGCATCTGTGGAGAGAAATCAGAGTTCACATTTCTGTTTTTTTGTTACATCCAATTTATACGCCATCAAGAACCCCCTCTTGCTCCTTTGTCCCATTGCCATGTGCTTTTACCCTCCACCATTATTCCCTTTTGCCTTTCACTTTCTCCTGCCCACCATCTTATATATTCATTCCTGCTCTCTCTCTCGGTCCCTCTGTCTTTTGCTCTCTCAGTCTCTCTCCCTCTGTCTGTCTGTCTGTCTCTCTCTCACTTGCTCTCTCGGTCTCTCTCCCTCTGTCTGTCTCTCTCTCACTTGCTCTCTCAGTCTCTCTCCCTCTGTCTGTCTGTCTGTCTTGCTTGCTGTCTCGGTCTCTCTCCCTCTAGCTCTCTCTCTCTCTCTCTCTCCCTCTGTCTGTCTCTCTCTCGCTTGCTTTCTCTGTCTCTCTCCCTCTGTCTGTCTTTCTGTCTCTCTCTCTTGCTCTCTCGGTCTCTCTCCCTCTGTCTGCCTCTCTCTCACTTGCTCTCTCAGTCTCTCTCCCTCTGTCTGTCTGTCTGTCTTGCTTGCTGTCTCGGTCTCTCTCCCTCTAGCTCTCTCTCTCTCTCTCTCTCCCTTTGTCTGCCTCTCTCTCGCTTGCTCTCTCCCTCTGTCTCTCTCTCTATCTCTCTCTCCCCCTCTGTCTGTCTCTCTCTCTTGCTCTCTCGGTCTCTCTCCCTCTGTCTGCCTCTCTCTCGCTTGCTCTCTCCCTCTGTCTCTCTCTCTATCTCTCTCTCCCCCTCTGTCTGTCTCTCTCTCTCTTGCTTGCTTTCTAGGTCTCTCTCTCTCTCTCGCTTGCTCTCTCAGTCTCTCTCCCTCTCTCTCTCTCTCTCTCTCACTTGCTCTCCCAGTCTCTTTCCCTCTGTCTCTCTCTCTCTCTCTTGCTCTCTCAGTCTCCCTCTCTCTCTCTCCCCCCCCCCTCTCTCTCTCTCTCTCTCGCTTGGTCTCCCAGTCTCTTTCCCTCTGTCTCTGTTTCTCTCTTTCTCTCCCTCTGTCTCTATCCCCCTTTGTCTCTCTCTCTCTCTCTCCGACTCTCTCTATCCCTCTGTATGTCTCTCTTTGCAAATGTTGTCGGGTACACCGAGTATTTCCATTGTTTCCTGATCTTAGTTGAGGAGACGTTATACCTGGTGACTGAGAGGCCAGTCAGAGGTGAATTTAAACAAGAGAGAATCAAAGATGATTGAAATGGTGTAGATGAGAAGGAGGAATTTGAAACAATCTCGGAGCAGCCATGCTCTTATTGAATGGTATATGGCCTACTGTGTGGATGTATTGTGTATATCCATCGAATGGGGAGGAAGGAAGGAATAGAAATTAAATTCCGAGGTACTAGATGTCCATAGACACAGCTTCTGACAATGGCGTGAAGGAAGTGGTAGATGTGTACACCAGAACTGGGGGGTTTGTGGAAATTTTCGAGGGTTATAGAGCTAGGGAGAAACAGGTTACAAGGTGGAGCCAGCAGGCTAGGCCAGGGAAAAGTTTGTACGTGAATGTGAGATTCTTAAAGAATGGGAGATCATCACACCCTCAGAGCCAATGTAGGCCAATGATCATAGGTTGGACAGGCAAACAGAGGCTATCCCCATCACACACTCTCAGGCGGCTTGTGCCTGTTCCAGCTGCAATTAATGTTAAAGGAAGCAGAATTTTCCCTACAGAGGAGAAAGCAGGCTATTCAGCCCATCGAGTCCACACTGAAGAGCATCCCACCCATACCCAACTCCCTACCCTATCCCTGCATTTCCCATAGCCATCCCACCTAACCTGCGCACCATCGGGTGATTTAACATAGCCAATCCAACCTAATCTGCACGTCTTTGGACTGTGGGAGGAAACCGGAGCACCCGGAGGAAACCCACGCAGACACGGGGAGAACGTGCAAACTCCACACCGACAGTTATCCGAGACAGGGATTGTATCTATATCCCTGGTACCGTGAGGCAGCGGTGCTAACCACGAATCCAACCTGACCTGCACGCTTCTGGACTGTGGGAGGAAACTGGAGCACCCAGAGGAAACCCACGCAGAGACGGGGAGAGAACGTGCAATCTCCACACCGCCAGTCGCCCTGAGGGTGGGATCTCCCTGGCACCGCGAGGCAGCAGAGCTCACCACTGAGCCATGGATTGTACAATCCAATTCAGCCTGTGAACCCGTTTCTTCATTACCTTGTGGAAGGTACTGATGGTGTCGGTGAGGACCAGTCCAGGGTTGAGTCTGACACACTGGCTTCAGTCGGGCCTGAGGGGACAATATCGAGTTCATGACAACAGCAGCTGTAACGATAGCGCCACCCCCTTCAACAAATCACTCGGCATTTTCAATGTAAACCATTTTCTGCTTTCGTCGACATTTATAAATCAATCTAACTTGTGACGATGCTGTCACTTAATTGTGTCCTGATATTTTTCTTGAAGAGAGGTTGTAAGGCAGGCGCAGCCAGCTGTCCCGAAGAATTTGCGAGGCCTGGGGACGCCTTTTAAAGTTTGAACAATGGAATCAGCTCTCCCAGATCCGGGCTTTCCAGTTTGGTTTTAGTTTTAAGCAGAAGCTTTTTGGGGGAGGGTCTCAAAAAGAGTTGGCAGCTTCAGTGAACATCTCTTTGAATTTTGGAACACAGAACATAGAAACGATACAGCACAGAACCAGGCCCTTCGGCCCTCAATGTTGTGCCGACCTGTGAACTGTTCTCAGTTCGTTCCCCCTACACTATCCCATCATCATCCAATTTTCTCTTGATGTTCTTTTTTCCTCCGGGATTGGAGAACCGCATGTGAGAATCTGTGTCTGAATTAGCCTTAATGCCAAGGGATGTGTTTATGGGATATTACTGTAATGGGACAGTTAATTAGTAATAGGTACTATTATTCTTTTAAGTTTTCAAATAGAGTTGTGTTATTCTAAATTGCTCGTTCTTTGTTTGTATTTTAACTAAAATGTTTAAATAAATTATATTTTGTTTTAACGTCCAATAGTTTGACCTATTGAGTTGCATCTGGAACTCAGCACTTTTTTTTAGATTACTTACAGTGTGGAAACAGGCCCTTCGGCCCAACAAGTCCACACCGACCCGCCGAAGCGCAACCCACCCATACCCCTACATTTACCCCTTTACCTAACACTATGGGCAATTTAGCACGGCCAATTCACCTGACCCGCACATCTTTGGACTGTGGGAGGAAACCGGAGCACCCGGAGGAAACCCACGCAGACACAGGGAGAATTTGCAAACTCCACACAGTCAGTCGCCTGAGGTGGGAGTTGAACCCGTGTCTCTGGCGCTGTGAGGTAGCAGCGCTAACCACTGTGCCACCGTGCCGCCCACTTTACATCTGGCTTTAAGATAAAATCAAGTTAGGGTATAAGCAACTTTCTGAAAATACTTTGAGGGGGGTCTGGTCTGGTCCATAACCTCACGGCATTTCTTAGGGGGAGTTAGAATTCATGAGCACAAAAACAGGCCATTCAGCCCCTTGTAGGCCATACTCGATCCTCCTCTTTGCCCTACCCCACCATCATGACCTTATATTCCTTTCCCTCTCTCTCTCACGTGTTTTTTTCTGACTTCTGCTGTAAATGTATCCACACTGTCACTTCAGATGGGGAGAAATTACTTCTCATGAAAGGGTGCGGGACTTTGGAACTCCTGGTCACGGAGAGCCGTGAGCGCAGAGTCCCTGTGTATATTGGATGCTGAGGTAAGTTCTTCAACCGTCAGGGAATCGAGGGGCAAAGTGGATGTAATAGAGTCATGGAGATGTACAGCACAGAAACAGGCCCTTCGGCCCAACCCGTCCATGCCGACCAGATATCCCAACCCAATCTAGTCCCACCTGCCAGCACTCGGCCCATATCCCTCCAAACCCTTCCTATTCATATACACATCCAAATGCTTCTTAAATGTTGCAATTGTACCAGCCTCCTCCACTTCCTCTGGCAGCTCATTCCATACACGTACCACCCTCTGTGTGAAAAAGTTGCCCCTCAGGTGTCTTTTATATCTTTCCCCTCTCACCCTAAACCTATGCCGTCTAGTTCTGGACTCCTCGACCCCAGGGAAAAGACTTTGCCTATTTACCCTATCCATTCTCCTCATAATTTTATAAACCTCTATAAGGTCACCCCTCAGCCTCCGACGCTCCAGGGAAAACAGCCCCAGCCTGTTCAGCCTCTCCCTGTAGCTCAGACCCTCCAACCCTGGCAACATCCTTGTAAATCTTTTCTGAACCCTTTGAAGTTTCACAACATCTTTCTGATAGGAAGGAGACGGGGGACATGAGGAATGTCCAATTTACTGGTAGAATAGGTCACGAAAGGCTGAGTGGCCTACTCCTGCTACGTATTACCTTATAACCTCTACCTATGGCACTTGGATGGGGAGTGTGTGTCCACACTGGCGCTGACTGACTCACTTATATTTGCTGAGGAGGCCTCTATGGTCGAAGGGTGGTCTGTAATGATCCCAGGGGTCAAGACATCACCAACAGTTGGTGGTATTGTGCTCTGTGGGTCGCTCGGTGTTGATTCCGGACCTGTTTGACAAAAGAAAGTTATTGTATAAGACAATGGTTCTAAAGGGGTTATTGCTCATGTTACATTCGGCCCCACCCATTGTTGTGATGTCTCACACACACACAGTGTGTGAGTGGAGGTGAGGAGTTCTATTCCAGCTTTAGGAGGGAGCAGCTGTATCTGTAGCTGCTCCCTAAAGTCCTAGTCATGAGGCCTGGCCAAATGTCGTATTTATCATCATCCCACAATAAACCTTCCTGTTCTCGAAGAACTCCTTCCCTGTAAATAGGATATCATTTCCCACGAATCACTTCGAAAGGTCCAGGAAGAAACTAGGACAAAGGAGTTTTCGTGACAGTGATCTTTCTCAAATATCTCCTCCCACACATGGAGCCACAGAAGGTTAGAGATGTTGTGGTTCTGTTCACCGAGCTGGGAGTTTGTGTTGTAGACGTTTCGTCCCCTGTCTAGGTGACATCCTCAGTGCTTGGGAGCCTCTGAGAGACTCCTGGGGATGTCCCCTAGACAGGGGACGAAACGTCTGCAACACAAACTCCCAGCTCGGCGACCAGAACCACAACAACAAGCACCCGAGCTACAAATCTTCTCCCAGACTTTGACGGTTAGAGATGCCAGATAGCACAGGAATAAATAAATATATTCTTGATCAGTCGGAGAATCAAGGATGTTGGGGAAGGGACAGGAAAATGGATGTCAGGAATATCAGAAACACCTTGATCCCATTAAATGGTAGAGCAGGTTTGAGAGACTGAATGGCCTACTCCTGTTGATTACTGTCCCATGTACCTAAGTACAGTGAAAAGTTCTGTTTTGTGTGCATTACAGGCAGATCATACTGTACAAAGTGTATGAGAGTAATAGAACAGACCGAGGAATACAATGTTATGGCGACAGAGAAGGTGCACAGGGAGCGAGGGCAACATTCCATATAAAATGTGAGAGGTCCATTCTGGAGTCTAATGACAGCGGGGAAGAAGCTGTTCCTCAATCTGTTGGTGCGGGTGTTTGAGCTTATGTACCTTCTGCCTGGTGGAAGAGATCATAACCGGGGTGGGAGGGGTCTTTGATGATGTCGGCTGCCTACCTGAGGCAGTGGGACGTACAGATGGAGTCAATGGATGGAGGGTGTGATGGACAGGGCTGTGTTCACAGCTCTCTGTCGTCACTTACAAACTTGGGGCAGAGCAGTGGCCATACCGAGCCACCATGCATCCTGATAGGATGCTTTCTATGGTTTATCAAAACAAATTGGTAAGAGGTCTTACAACGTCCACCAATGGCACTTGGATGGGGAGTGTGTGTCCGCACTGGCACTGACTGACTCACCCGTATTTGCTGAGGAGACGTCTATGGTCGAAGGGTGGTCTGTAATGATCCCAGGGGTCACGATATCATCGACAGTTGGTGGTATTGTGCTCTGTGGGTCGCTCGGTGTTGATTCCGGATCTGTTTGACAAAAGAAAGTTATTGTATAAGACAATGGTTCTAAAGGGATTATGGCTCATGTTACATTCGGCCCCACCCATTGTTGTGATGTCTCACACACACACAGAGTGTGAGTGGAGGTGAGGAGTTTTATTCTAGCTTTAGGAGGGAGCAGCTGTATCTGTAGCTGCTCCCTAAAGTCCTAGTCATGAGGCCTGGCCAAATGTCGTATTTATCATCATCCCACAATAAACCTTCCTGTTCTCGAAGGACTGCATCCTCTGTAAATAGGATATCATTTCCCACTAATCACTTCGAAACGTCCAGGAGGAAACTAAGACAAAGGAGTTTTCGTGACAGTGATCTTCCTCAAACAACTCCTCCCACACATGGAGCCACATAAGGTTAGGGATGTTGTGGTTCTGTTCACCGAGCTGGGAATTTGTGTTGTAGACGTTTCGTCCCCTGTCTAGGTGACATCCTCAGTGCTTGGGAGCCTCTGAGAGACTCCTGGGGATGTCCCCTAGACAGGGGACGAAACGTCTACAACACAAACTCCCAGCTCGGCGACCAGAACCACAACAACGAGCACCCGAGCTACAAATCTTCTCACAGACTTTGACAGTTAGAGATGGCAAATAGCACAGGAATAAATAAATATATTCTTGATCTGTCGGAGAATCAAGGATGTTGGGGAAGGGACAGGAAAATGGATGTCAGGAATATCAGAAACGCCTTGATCCCATTAAATGGTCATGCAGGCTTGAGAGACTGAATGGCCTACTCCTGTTGATTACTGTCCCATGTACCTAAGTACAGTGAAAAGTTCTGTTTTGTGTGCATTACAGGCAGATCATACTGTACAAAGTGTATGAGAGTAATAGAACAGAGCGAGGAATACAATGTTATGGTGACAGAGAAGGTGCACAGGGAGCGAGGGCAACATTCCATATAAAATGTGAGAGGTCCATTCTGGAGTCTAATGACAGCGGGGAGGAAGCTGTTCCTCAATCTGTTGGTGCGGGTGTTTGAGCTTATGTACCTTCTGCCTGGTGGAAGAGATCATAACCGGGGTGGGAGGGGTCTGTGATGATGTCGGCTGTCTACCCGAGGCAGTGGGACGTACAGATGGAGTCAATGGATGGAGGGTGTGATGGACTGGGCTGTGTTCACAGCTCTCTGTCGTCACTTACAAACTTGGGGCAGAGCAGTGGCCATACCGAGCCACGATGCATCCTGATAGGATGCTTTCTATGGTTCATCTAAACAAATTGGTAAGAGGTCTTACAACGTCCACCAATGGCACTTGGATGGGGAGTGTGCTGTCCACAATGGCGCTAACGTACTCACTTATATTTGCTGAGGAGGCCTCTATGGTCGAAGGGTGGTCTGTAATGATCCCAGGGGTCAAGACATCATCGACAGTTGGTGGTATTGTGCTCTGTGGGTCGCTCGGTGTTGATTCCGGACCTGTTTGACAAAAGAAAGTTATTGTATAACACAATGGATCTGAACGAGTTAATGCTCATGTTACATTCGGCCCCACCCATTGTTGTGATGTCTCACACACACACAGTGTGTGGGTGAAGGTGAGGAGTTCTATTCCAGCCTTAGGAGTGAGCAGCTATATCTGTAGCTGCTCCCTAAAGTCCTAGTCATGAGGCCTGGCAAAATGTCGTATTTATCATCATCCCACAATAAACCTTCCTGTTCTCGAAGGACTGCATCCTCTGTAAATAGGATATCATTTCCCACTAATCACTTCGAAACGTCCAGGAGGAAACTAAGACAAAGGAGTTTTCGTGACAGTGATCTTCCTCAAACAACTCCTCCCACACATGGAGCCACGTAAGGTTAGAGATGTTGTGGTTTTATTCACCGAGCTGGGAGTTGGTGTTGTAGACGTTTCGTCCCCTGTCTAGGTGACATCCTCAGTGCTTGGGAGCCTCTGAGAGACTCCTGGGGATGTCCCCTAGACAGGGGACGAAACGTCTGCAACACAAACTCCCAGCTCGGCGACCAGAACCACAACAACGAGCACCCGAGCTACAAATCTTCTCACAGACTTTGACGGTTAGAGATGACAAATAGCACAGGAATAAATAAATATATTCTTGATCTGTCGGAGAATCAAGGATGTTGGGGAAGGGACAGGAAAATGGATGTCAGGAATATCAGAAACACCTTGATCCCATTAAATGGTAGAGTAGGCTTGAGAGACTGAATGGCCTACTCCTGTTGATTACTGCCCCATGTACCTAGGTACAGTGAAAAGGGCTGTTTTGTGTGCATTACAGGCAGATCATACTGTACAAAGTGTATGAGAGTAATAGTACAGAGCGAGGAATACAATGTTATGGCGACAGAGAAGACGCACAGGGAGCGAGGGCAACGTTCCATATAAAATGTGAGAGGTCCATTCTGGAGTCTAATGACAGCGGGGAAGAAGCTGTTCCTCAATCTGTTGGTGCGGGTGTTTGAGCTTATGTACCTTCTGCCTGGTGGAAGAGATCATAACCGGGGTGGGAGGGGTCTTTGATGATGTCGGCTGCCTACCCGAGGCAGTGGGACGTACAGATGGAGTCAATGGATGGAGGGTGTGATGGACAGGGCTGTGTTCACAGCTCTCTGTCGTCACTTACAGACTTGGGGCAGAGCAGTGGCCATACCGAGCCATGATGCATCCTGATAGGATGCTTTCTATGGTTCATCTATACAAATTGGTAAGAGGTCTTACAACGTCCACCAATGGCACTTGGATGGGGAGTGTGTGTCCACACTGGCGCTAAGGGACTCACTTATATTTGCTGAGGAGTCCTCTATGGTCGAAGGGTGGTCTGTAATGATCCCAGGGGTCAAGACATCACCGACAGTTGGTGGTATTGTGCTCTGTGGGTCGCTCGGTGTTGATTCCGGACCTGTTTGACAAAAGAAAGTTATTGTATAACACAATGAATCTGAACGAGTTAATGCTCATGTTACATTCGGCCCCACCCATTGTTGTGATGTCTCACACACACACACAGTGTGTGGGTGGAGGTGAGGAGTTTTATTCCAGCCTTAGGAGGGAGCAACTGTATCTGTAGCTGCTCCCTAAAGTCCTAGTCATGAGGCCTGGCCAAATGTCGTATTTATCATCATCCCACAATAAACCTTCCTGTTCTCGAAGGACTGCATCCTCTGTAAATAGGATATCATTTCCCACTAATCACTTCGAAAGGTCCAGGAGGAAACTAAGACAAAGGAGTTTTCGTGACAGTGATCTTCCTCAAATATCTCCTCCCACACATGGAGCCACATAGGTTAGGGATGTTGTGGTTCTGTTCACCGAGCTGGGAGTTTGTGTTGCAGACGTTTCATCCCCTGTCTAGGTGACATCCTCAGTGCTTGGGAGCCTCTGAGAGACTCCTGGGGATGTCCCCTAGACAGGGGACGAAACGTCTGCAACACAAACTCCCAGCTCGGCGACCAGAACCACAACAACGAGCACCCGAGCTACAAATCTTCTCACAGACTTTGACGGTTAGAGATGACAAATAGCACAGGAATAAATAAATATATTCTTGATCTGTCGGAGAATCAAGGATGTTGGGGAAGGGACAGGAAAATAGATGTCAGGAATATCAGAAACACCTTGATCCCATTAAATGGTAGAGCAGGCTTGAGAGACTGAATGGCCTACTCCTGTTGATTACTGTCCCATGTACCTAAGTACAGTGAAAAGTTCTGTTTTGTGTGCATTACAGGCAGATCATACTGTACAAAGTGTATGAGAGTAATAGAACAGAGCGAGGAATACAATGTTATGGCGACAGAGAAGGTGCACAGGGAGCGAGGGCAACATTCCATATAAAATGTGAGAGGTCCATTCTGGAGTCTAATGACAGCGGGGAGGAAGCTGTTCCTCAATCTGTTGGTGCGGGTGTTTGAGCTTATGTACCTTCTGCCTGGTGGAAGAGATCATAACCGGGGTGGGAGGGGTCTTTGATGATGTCGGCTGCCTACCCGAGGCAGTGGGACGTACAGATGGAGTCAGTGGATGGAGGGTGTGATGGACTGGGCTGTGTTCACAGCTCTCTGTCGTCACTTACAGACTTGGGGCAGAGCAGTGGCCATACCGAGCCACGATGCATCCTAATAGGATGCTTTCTATGGTTCATCTAAACAAATTGGTAAGAGGTCTTACAACGTCCACCAATGGCACTTGGATGGGGAGTGTGCTGTCCACACTGGCGCTAACGTACTCACTTATATTTGCTGAGGAGGCCTCTATGGTCGAAAGGTGGTCTGTAATGGTCCCAGGGGTCAAGATATCATCGACAGTTGGTGGTATTGTGCTCTGTGGGTCGCTCGGTGTTGTTTCTGGACCTGTTTGACAAAAGAAAGTTATTGTATAAGACAATGGATCTGAACGAGTTAATGCTCATGTTACATTCGGCCCCACCCATTGTTGTGATGTCTCACACACACACAGTGTGTGGGTAGAGGTGAGGAGTTCTATTCCAGCCTTAGGAGGGAGCAGCTGTATCTGTAGCTGCTCCCTAAAGTCCTAGTCATGAGGCCTGGCCAAATGTTGTATTTATCATCATCCCACAATAAACCTTCCTGTTCTCGAAGGACTGCTTCTCCCGAAGGTAGTCCACAATGGGATGTCCTCAACCGCTAATTGCTCAGTGAGGTCTGAAACAAAACTAAGACAAAAGGGGGTTTGGTGACAGAGAACCTGCCCACATAGCCCTTACCACACATGGTGCCACGTAAGGTTAGAAGTGGCAAACATTATGGTTCCATACACTGGCTGTTTGCAACCAGTCGCTGTTGGACAATGAGTGACTGTTGGTTCCGACCTCCACCCTCAGGGCAAACCCTTTGCTCCACGTTAGAAATGGGACAGGAATTTGGATTGCTGGATCTTCACGGAGCAGATACAGGCCATTCAGCCTGACCAGCCCCTCCTAGCGTTTATGTTCCACTTGAGCCTTGTCCCAACCCTCCTTCTCAAAGTGTACCCTCCTCCCTCACTTACAAACCTAATTTCCCCTTAACTGCAGCTGCAATAATTACCGAGTCACTCCGTGTGGGGTAGAGTTCCACAATCTCACCATTCCCTGGATGAATATGTTTCTCTTGCATTCCCCAGTTGAATTCCATAATTGCATATGAGAGTTCCCTACATGGACAGCCTCTGTATCGGAGAAGGAAGCATTTTCTATCCACACTATCAACACCGTGGTGCAAGGGGCCATGGCAGTTAGTTAGCTCAGTTGGCTGGATAATGTGAGTGATGCCAATAGCGTGGGTTCAATTCCCGCACTTGCTGACATTATCCTGAAGGACTCTCCTTCTGAATCTCTCCTCTTCCCTGAGTCGTTGTGACCTTTATGTTTAATCACTGCCAGTCCCTCTAGTGAGGGAGCAGTCCTGTGCCAACTCTACTGTACATTTCCAAAGGACCCCAGCTCATGCCTGGGGCAATGGATTCAAACACCATCATGGCGGATCGCCGAATTTGAATTTAATTGAAATCTGGTTGAAAAACCAGTCCTCACGGCCAAACTCATCTGAATCACTGAAACTGGATCTCTTCAGCAAGGGAATCTTACCCGTTCAAGTCCACAGATCCACAGCTGGGCAACTAAAGATGGCTGCCGGCCTATCCCATGATGCCCACATCAGATGAATGATGGGAAAATGAGTCAAGGCCAGAGGATCTCACATGTGATCTGCTGGTTGGAACCTTTCAGGATGGTGCAGTTACCCTCCAAGACGTGTACAGATTAGAGTTTCAGGTTTAGTTCTTACCGCTACAGGCGAAGATGCAGACTTTGTCCACGGCGATATCAGAGGCTGGAGTTTCTCCTCGAACACCTTCTATGACAAACTGTAAAGGCAAGTATCAGGTAAAATTGCTGAATTGTCCCACAGTGCCCAGGGATGTGCAGGTTGGATGGGTTAGCCATGGGAAATGCAGGGTTAAGGTAGAAGGGAGGAATGTTCTTCAGGCTGTTGGGATGGGCCAAGTGGCCCGCTGCAGCGATTCTATCGCCAAATGGACAACAGGCACAAGAGGTCCTGGGGAAACTCAGCAGGTCGGCAGCATCCGTGACGAGACACAGAGGCACTATTTCGTATCTGATAGGATGAAGACATGGGTGACCTGTGGACTTTGGAAAGGCCGAGGCGAATGAGCCCATAGGGACAGGAGTAGGCCTCTCAGCCTGACCATCACATAAGACCATAACTGATCCAGCTGTGAAGAACAGCCACAAAACCTACACTCTCTTTCTCTCTCCGCAGGCGCTGCCAGACCTGCTGAGTTTCACCAGCCACCTTTGCAATCAAAGCTAGCCTGGCTTCGATTGGTAGGAATATGGCCTCTGTGGTAACCTGGCAACCATTGCAAAGCATGCAATTGGCACCCAATGCGCGCCTGGTTCCCACCCTCAACCGGGATTGCCTCAGGGTTACCATGGCGATTATTGTCAGCCACTCACTTGGATTGGTGAATCTCCACAGTGAACAACCTGGGCCTCGATCCACCGACGCCCTTGGTTTCCAGTGATGCTGAGTAATGGACGTCCCATAGACCCTCCTGTAAAACAAGGCCACGTCACCAGGGAGCTGATTGAAATGCCTTAACCCGAGAGAGTGTCAGCAAGACAGACAGGGAGAGGGAGCAGGGCGAAAGTGCAAAAAACCAGGGGGACAGAATCACGGAGGGTGAGGTCGAGGCACCGGGAGAAGGAAGGAGAGAGAGAGAGAGAGAACGTGAGGAGAGAGAACGATGGACAGAGAAATCGGCGGGGGGGGGAGAAAGGGAAGCAGAACAGGTGAGTGAGAGAGAGAGAGCGAGATGGGAGGAAGGAAAGGATGAGGAGAGAGGGACGGAGGGAGAGATTGATGGAAGGAGAGAGAGAGGAAGGGAGGGAGGGATGGTTGGATGGAGAGTGGGAGGGTGGGGAGGAGAGATTGATGGAAAGAAAGTGGGAGGGAGGGAGATATTGATGGAAGGAGAGAGAGAGGGAGGGAGATATTGATGGAAGGAGAGTGGGGGGCAGGGTGGGAAGGAGAGATTGATAGAAAGAGAGTTAGAGGGAAGTACAAGAGAGGATCGAGAAGGAGACGGAGCAGAGGGAGAGGGAGGGAATGCGAGGTGGAGAAAGAGCAGAGGAAGAATGAGAGAAGGTGAGAGAGTGCGAGCTGGAGAAAGCAAAGGAAAGAGGGTGTGTGTGAGAGGGCCAGGCAGACGAGGCTCAGCACCCGGCTGGGAAGGACCCTGCTCACCTGGCTGCTCTGCATAGACATTTACTGCCATTGTTGTTGCAGTCCCATACAGGTAATAGTGAAAGGTCAGGGAAAGGCACCGGGAGGGGGTCACCAGCGGGCTCTTCAAATGGAACTTCTGCCCTGGTTTGTTGTCTGCTGAGAGAATCAGCATGTACTGCCCGACTGCAACAGGAGGGAGAGAGTTTCAGACAGCGACTGGTTAAGGGGCTCACACCTCCCCAATCAAAGAGAGCGTGTGTGTGAGAGAGCGTGTGTGTGTGGGGGTGTGTGGGTGTGTGGGGGTGTGTGTGTGTGGGGGCGGTGTGCATGTGTGGGTGCGTGGGGAGGGGTGTGTTTGGGGGTGTGTGGGGGTGTATGAGTGTGTGGGATGTGTGTGTGGGGGGGGCTGTGTGTGTGTGAGTGAGAGTGTGTGAGAGTGAGAGTGTGTGAGTGAGAGTGTGCGCATCCGTGCGTGTGTGTGCATGTGTGCGCATGTGTGTGAGAGTGAGAGTGTGTGAGTGAGAGTGTGTGCATCCGTGCGTGTGTGTGCATGTGTGCGCATGTGTGTGAGAGTGAGTGTGTGTGTGAGTGAGAGTGTGTGTGTGCGTGAGTGAGAGTGTGTGCGTGCGTGTGTGAGAATGTATGTGTGAGTGAGCGTGCGTGTGTGTAAGTGAGTGAGTATGTGTGGGGGTGTGTATATGTGTGTGAGTGAGAGTGTGTGTGTGGGTGTGTGTGAGTGAGAGTGAGAGTGTGTGCGCCTGTGTGCGCGCGTATGTGTGTGTGTGAGAGTGTATGTGAGTGAGAGTGTGTGTGTCTGAGTGAGAGTGTGTGCGTGCGTGTGTGTGTGTGCGTGTGTGAGTGAGAGTGTGTGTGAGTGAGAGCGTGTGTTTGTGGGGGTGTGTGGGTGTGTGTGTGTGAATGAGAGTGTGTGTGCGTGTGAGTGAGTGTGTGTGCATGTGTGTGAGAGTGTGTGCGTGGCTGAGTGAGCGTGTGTGCATGTGTGTGTGTGAGTGAGTGTGTGTGAGTGAGAGTGTGTGCATGTGTGTGTGTATGTGTGAGTGAGAGTGTGTGCATGTGTGTGTGTGAGTGAGAGTGTGTGTGTGTGTGAGTGAGAGTGTGTGTGTGTGTGTGTGAGAGTGTGTGTGCGTGTGTGTGTGAGTGAGAGTGTGTGTGTGAGAGTGTGTGTGCGCGAGTGAGTGTGTGTGCATGTGTGTGAGAGTGTATGTGTGTGAGAGTGTGTGTGTGAGTGAGAGTGTGTGTGCATGTGTGTGCGTGTGAGTGAGAGTGTGCGTGTGTGTGTGCATGTGTGTGAGTGAGAGTATGTGTGTGTGTGGGTGAGAGTGTGTGTGTGAGAGTGTATGTGTGTGAGAGTGTGTGTGTGAGTGAGAGTGTGTGTGCATGTGTGTGCGTGTGAGTGAGAGTGTGCGTGTGTGTGTGCATGTGTGTGAGTGAGAGTATGTGTGTGTGTGTGTGTGTGAGAGTGTGTGTGAGTGAGAGTGTGTGTGCATGTGTGTGCGTGTGAGTGTGCGTGTGTGCATGTGTGTGCATGTGTGTGAGTGAGAGTATGTGTGTGTGTGCGCGTGTGTGTGTGTGTGTGTGTGAGTGTGTGTGTGTGAATGAGAGTGTGTGTGAGTGAGTGAGTGAGTGTGTGTGTGTGTGTGTGTGTGAGAGAGAGATCTGGGTGAACATGTGTGTGAGAGTGGGTATGACATTGTATCTGAGCAGGGTGTATCTGTGTGAACGTGTGTGAGAGTGGAGAAGATCGTGAACATGGTGTTTTGTGAATGAGTGTCAGTCTGCGAATGTGTGAGGTTGTGTGTGAATGTTTGTGAGCACGCTTGTGTCTATCAAATGAGTTTTCTAAAGTTGATTTGTGCTGCAATAATTCAGTGAGTATGATTTTAAAAACACTGTTTCCTTACAGCCAGGCTTGGAGAAGTCATCATTAGGGCCTGAGTGAGCTGTGCCAGAGTTGCCTGACCACCGTTCCCAGCCAATACCATCTTTATCATCCCCATACGTCTCTGTCGTCCAACCACACAGGCCTTCATCAAAATCGCACCCTCTGATACAAGCTGTGCAGAGCAGGATGAGAAATGT
This sequence comes from Hemiscyllium ocellatum, assembly GCF_020745735.1. Lineage (NCBI taxonomy): Eukaryota > Metazoa > Chordata > Chondrichthyes > Orectolobiformes > Hemiscylliidae > Hemiscyllium > Hemiscyllium ocellatum. Next base: position 10,829,286 of record NC_083444.1, on the reverse strand, counting down.
CATGAGATAGTGCCAGGAATAAACAAATGACTAGACTAAGATTTGGGCTAATCAAAGACAGTTTATGAAAATTGTGTGTGGTGCCTGAGGACCTTGGGGAAGCGCTTCATGAATACTTTTTGTCAGTATTCACATTGACAAGGGGCAATGTTAATGAGAATACGGAGATACAGGCTACAAGATTAGATGGGATTGAGCTTGACAAAGAGGAGGTTTCAGCAATTTTGGAAGATCTGAAAATAGATAAGACCCCTGGGCTGGATGGGATTTATCCTCAGATTCTCTGGGAAGCCAGGGAGGAGATTGCAGAGCCTTTGGCTTCGATCTTTATGTCATTATTGTCGACAGGAGTCATGCCAGAAGACTGGAGGACAGCAAATGTTGTTTAAGGAGGACAGTCAGGACAACCCTGGTAATTATAGGCCAGTGAGTCTTACTTCGGTTGTAGGTAAGGTGTTGGAAAAGGTTATAAGAGACAGGATTTGTAATCATCTAGAATGGAGTATGTTGATTAGGGATAGCCAGCACGGTTTTGTGAAGGGCTGAGTTCCATATTGAGTTCTTTAGAGAAGGTGATAAAGCAGGCGGATGAAGGTAAAACGGTTGATGTGGTGTATATGGACTTCAGTAAAGTGTTTGATAAAGTCCCACACGATAGGCTATTACACAAAACACAGAGTTTCAGGATTGAAGGTGATTTAGCGGTTTGGATCAGAAATTGGGTAGCTGAAAGAAGACAGAGGGTGGTGGTTGATGGGAAATGTTCATCTTGGAATCCAGTTACCAGTGGTGTGCCACAAGGATCTGTTTTGGGTCAACTGCTGTTTGTCATTTTTATAAATGATCTGGAAGTGGCCATTGAAGGATGGGTTAGTAAATATGTAGATGGCATTAAGGTAGGCAGAGTTGTGGATAGTGCCAAAGGATGTTGGTGGGTTACAGAGGAACATAGAGCTGGGCTGAGAAGTGGCAAATGGAGTTTAATGCGGAAAAGTGTGAGGTAGTTCACTTCGGAAGAAGTAACAGGAATACAGAATACTGGGTAAAATGCTGGCTAGGGAGATCGTGGTATCCAAGTGCATAAATCCCTGAAAGTTGCCAGCCAGGTTGACAGGGCTGTTCAGAAGGCATATGGTGTGTTGGCGTTTATTGGTAGGGAGATTGGGTTTCGGAGCCACAGCTTCAGCTGTAACAGGCACTGGTGTGGCTGCACCTGGAGTATTGCCTGCAGTTCTGGTCACCGCATTATAGGAAGGATGCAGAGGCTTTGGAAAGGGTGCAGAGGAGATTTACCAGGATGTTGCCTGGTATGGAGGGAAGGTCTTACAAGGAAAGGCTGAGGGGCTTGAGGCTGTTTTCGTTGGAGAGAAGAAGGTTGAGAGGTGACTTAATCAAGACTTTGATTAGATTACTTACAGTGTGGAAACAGGCCCTTCGGCCCAACAAGTCCACACCGACCCGCCGAAGCGCAACCCACCCATACCCCTACATTTACCCCCTACCTAACACTATGGGGCAATTTAGCATGGCCAATTCACCTGACCCGCACATCTTTGGACTGTAGGAGGAAACCGGAGCACCCGGAGGAAACCCACGCAGACACGGGGAGAACGTGCAAACTCCACACAGACAGTCGCCTGAGGCGGGAATTGAACCCGGGTCTCAGGCGCTGTGAGACAGCAGTGCTAACCACTGTGGACGTATGAGATAATCAGAGGGCTAGACAGGGTGGACTGTGAGAGCCTTTTCCCTCGGATGGTGATGGCTAACATGAGGGGACGCAGCTTTAAATTGAGGGGTGATAGATTCAGGACAGATATCAAGGGTAGTTACTTTACTCAGAGAGTAAGGCCAACATTAAGAGCATTTAAATGGGCATTGGATAGACATATGGATAATAATGGAATGGCGTGGTTGAGATGGGCATCCGATTAATATTACAGGTTGGCACAACATCGAGGGCCGAATGGCCTGTACTGTGCTGTAACATTCTATGTTCTACGTCTGTGATTTAACCCGAATTAACAACGCCTCTGGGACTGTCTCTCTCGAACGTGAATGAGTACAATGAGATACTGAGAAAAAAACATCTTTGGTTCCATTAAAAGAAGCGCTGATTTATCTTACTCTTCGGAGGGTCAGTGTGGACTGGTTGGGCCGAATGGCCCGTTTCCACACTGTAGGGAATCTAATCTAATCAAATCAAAATTGGGATCTGTCGGTGATGGGGATTTGAGTGACAATAGGCCCCTCCCCCAGTGCCCACACGAGACCACAAAGGGTGGTTAGTTCCATATGGCAGCAGGCTTTATGGGATCGTGCCATGCATGGAATAAGATAGAATCTCTACAGCGTAAAAGCAGGCCATTTGGCCCATCAAGTCCACAACAGCTCCGCAACGAGGAGCCTGCCCCTCCACCCATTCCCCATTTCTGTAATCCTGCATATCCCATGGTTAACCTGTCTCACCTGCACATCCCAGAGCACTATGGGTAATTTAGCATGGCCAATCCACCCTAACCTGCACATCCCTGAGCACTATGGGTAATTTAGCATGACCAATCCACCCTAACCTGCACATCTTTGGACTGTGGGAGGAAACTGGAGCACCCGGAGGAAACCCACGCAGACACGGGGAGAACGTGCAAACTCCACACAGTCAGTCGCCCGAGGCTGGAATCGAACCCGGGTCCCTGGCGCTGTGAGGCAGCAGTGCTCACCACTGAGCTACCGTGCTACTCCAAAAGTGATCCATCTGTCTCCTCATGCTAGCCTACCTGGTTCTCCTCTGTGGAGTGTGGGACAATATTCGGTTTTTGGAGTTTAATACGTTCACCAGTATTATCCCTTTTCGAACCATCATCTCGGACAACAAGCCTCAAACTGGAATTCCAGCCCCTAAATTTCTGGAGCCTTCTGTTTTCCGGGAATGTCGGTGTCGCAGTTTTGCCTGGGACATTCGTGAACCGGTTGGGCCTTTGCAACGGTTGACAATGGTTGCCACTTCCACCATGGTGGACTCTGGATTCATTAATTGAATTGAAACTCCATTGAACTGTCCTGGGGTGAGATTTGAAACCCCTACCCCTGCGCATTACTGGCCCAGTGACATTGTCATGGCCTCGGGTATGAATATATTCACATTGAAGTAAGGCACCCTCCCAAATTTATCAATTAGTTGACTGGAATTTTAGGAAGGACCCTCCCAAGTTTACAGACACAGGGGGGGACTGTAAAATGGAATGGAGTGGTGTTTGACATGGGGTGTGCCCAGTGCTTACCTCTACCATTGGTCTATTACCAGTGGATGGGGAGGTCCATGCCCGCTGGAGATACTGCTGGGCACTGGTGTGTTTGGGAGTGACTTGGGCAGGTTAAGCCTGCGTTCATTAGAGAGTTTGAGAAAACCCAGAGGCGGTCTGACTGGAAGCTTCTGAGAGGGTAGATGCTGGGAGGATGTGGGTTGGGGGTTGGGGGGGTTTGAACCAGGGGTCTCAGCCAGGTTTCCCACTGAAGGTGGAGATGAGAAGGAACCTCTCCTCCCTGGAGGATTTGGAACTCCCTTCCCCAGGTGGGCAGTGGAGGGCCAGATCATTGAATAGATTCAAGTCCAAGCTAGGCCCAATTGACAAGGGCATGAAGGATTATGGGGGATAGAAAAGGAAAGTGGGGCTGCGGACACAATGATTTTATCGAATGGGATTGAGGGCCCGAATGGTCTGCGCTTGCTCATTTATCTGACATTGTAATGTTGATAGATACGCTTGGGAGTCCTAACAAATGCACTAAATTTAAAAATACTGCCTCCCCGATCCTTAAAAAAAGATCCAGGCAGACAGAAGAAGTAACAATATTATCATAAGTCAGCAATCTGTTAACTTTGAGATCCCCTCACGGCCTCTAGGCCTCTTGTAGACACTTTTAAAATGAAGAAATTATGGTTGATTTTTCACCAGCATATGAGCTGTGGATTTCCCCTACCGTCAGAGAATCCGACTGTGTCTTCCACTAACTTCAATCCAGGTCGGAATTGGGCCCCATTCCTACCAGCTGACCCCCCCCTCCCTCCCTTTAGTGTCTCCATTCATCAACGCCACCACCTACAGGTTAGGCTTCGGTTTGCACTCACCGAAGCAAGGCCCCATCGTTATGGCAACGTTATCCAGCGCCGTTTGAGCCGTGTCGTCCAGGCCTCGGGTCGCCTCGAAGACGACCTGTTGGAAAAAGGAGACAGAGTCACGCTGAACAGCGTCGGCAGCCGTGGTTGACGTCTCAATGACAATTATACGTCAACGACGATTTCAGTCACCCTCGATTGTTACGGAGCTAACTTCCATGAGAGGCTTCAAGCGAGGACCAGGACAGGTTAACCTTAACAACTGCCTGAAATAAAACTTGTGTGTTTCAACAAAGCCACCCAAATATCTCTTTCCTTCTCTCTCAGGTGAGTGTGAAAGATTGAATGGTGCCATTTAAGTGAGGGGGGGGACCTTCGCGAACAAAATCTACCCCTCCCGTCAAGTCAATCACCTAGTTATTGGGATCTTCCTGTGCCCAAATGGCTGCCACACCGCAGTCCATCGCTGCACTGCAGGGAGAAGGGGGAATCCCCTGAGGCGCTATCTGAATTCAGTTGGTGCCCCAGGGCAGTGCCCAGGCTGGATGGGTGTAAAGGAATGAACCAAGGGGAAGGGGAGCCCAACCCCCGATAACCCCGAGGATTGATATAGCGCCTCACCTGGACGGTGCCGCTGGTCTGTCCCGGGATGGTGACGGACTCCGACAGCCAGGCGTGGCTCTGGGGCACGGTACGATTCCACAGCTGCATGTCACCTGGGCCTTGAGCCAGCAGGACGCTGAGGGTCTGTCCATTATCATATAGTCCATACATGTAGTATGAGAACTCCACACACACATCGCCAGTGACATTCACGGTCGAACTTTCCAGACGGATGGACTGTTTGCTTCGAAGTTTGACAGCATCCAGGTAGATATAGTAACCTGGTTCAAAGACAAGGGAATAATAACCCGTTATTCAATCATTGTGGGCGGCACGGTGGCACGGTGGTTAGCACTGCTGCCTCACAGCACCAGAGACCCGGGTTCAATTCCCGCCTCGGGCGACTGACTGTGTGGAGTTTGCACGTTCTCCCCGTGTCTGCGTGGGTCCCCTCTGGGTGCTCCGGTTTCCTCCCACAGTCCAAAGATGTATGGGTCAGGTGAATTGGCTGTGCTAAATTGCCCGTAGTATTAGGTAAGAGGTAAATGTAGGGTATGGGTGGGTTGCGGGTTGGTGTGGACTTGTTGGGCCGAAGGGCCTGTTTCCACACTGTAAGTAATCTAACCTAATCTGATCAGACTTTATTAAAAAGGTGGGACTTTCCCCTTGTCTCGAGAACACATGGAGCTCTTGCGACCAAATATTCAGCCCATTCAGCCCAACAGGTCCCATGCTAGCCTTTATCCACCTCGTCCCATCGAACACCGCCCCCTTCAATTCACTGCTCAAAATTTCCGAGCCCAAAGACCGGATCAGCTTCGGAAGCGTCTGGGAATCCCTGACCTCCACCATTCCCGTGGAACCAGGCCGACAGGTCACTGCTAACTCATGCTGTCCCCAGTCCATGATAAGAAAATGATATGGAGAGCTAGGGGAGGTGGAAAGGAATGGTAGAGAGCTTAGAGCTATCATAGAAAGGACTGGGTTGCGCTCTCCAGCACAGGCTGAGAAGAGATGATGTCTTTATAAGGTAATTTGGTCGTAAGGATGTGGAGAAGGTGTTTGAACCTGTCCTGGAGATGTTGTATAATGAGAATGTTTGTCGAATCACTGAATTCCCCATTCGGACCATAAGGCCCATACTGACCCTCCCACCCAGATCCACCATAACTCCCCATTTCTTATGGCTAATCCACTAAGCCTACACATCTCTAAACGTTCTTGCCCGACCTGCACATCTTTGGACTGTGGGAGGAGAGCAGAGGGAACCCACAGGGAGAACGTGCGCGCAGAGAGTCGCCTGGAATTGAACCCGGGCGCCGTGAGGCAGCAGTCCGGGTACATACGCCAATCAGTACTCTCACGGTGTCGAGACTCTGAGAAGGGAGGGTGGAAGAGCTATCGACATTAACGTGTGAAGAAAGGGGGAGGAGCCCGCCAGTGGTCATTCTGAGAGAAGGCAAAGCCAGAGATGAAACAGGTTCAGAATGGGGGAGGGGGGCAGTACAGTCAGAGAGGGGAGCCTCAACACTACGGATGTGTCTCACACCAGGGCAGTCCAATACAGCCATCTGTAGAAGAAGGTCACCGACAAATCCAAATGAGACTTCAGGAGGAACTTCTCCTGCTAGAGAGTGGGGAGAATGAGCTAAGGTTGGGTTCCCTACAGTGTGGAAACAGGCCCTTCGGCCCAACCAGTCCATACCGACCCTCTGAACAGTAATCCACCCAGACCCATTTCCCTCTGATTTATCCACCTAACACTATGGGACAATTTAGCATGGCCAATCCACCCTAACCTACACAACCCTGAACAGTATGGGACAATTTAGCACGGCCAATCCACCCTAACCTACACAACCCTGAACAGTATGGGTAATTTAGCATGGCCAATCCACCCTAACCTACACATCCCTGGGCACTATGGGTAATTTAGCACGGCCAATCCACCATAACCTGCACATCCCTGGGCACTATGGGTAAGTTAGCACGGCCAATTCACCCTAACCTGCACATCCCTGGGCACTATGGGTAATTTAGCACGGCCAATCAACCCTAACCTGCACATCCCTGGGCACTATGGGTAATTTAGCACGGCCAATCCACCCTGACCTGTACATCTTTGGACTGTGGGAAGAAACCGGAGCACCCGGAGGAATCCCACGCAGACACGGGGAGAATGTGCAAACTCCACACAGTCAGCGCTCCTTCAGCCCTGCAGCTCTGACTGAGCGTCTCCATCACGAGACCGCAACATACTGGGTTTCACAGGAGCCTCCCATTCCCAGCCCCCGGCTGAAGGCTAGGAATGACTTGTCCAATCCAGCTCGCTTCCCCCCCTTGGGTACCACCCTACCTGTCCTGTTGTCCACGTCCCAAGGTGCAAGATGGTCCTCCGATGGCTTGGTTAATGCCGAACCTTTCGAGTGGTCCCAGTCTCCGTCATCGCTGGAGGGTTGGACCCAGTCGCAGTAGGGTTTGGCGTCATCGTTGAAGTCGCAGCGTGTGATGTAATCTGCAAACAAGAAGGAGACTCACTTCAACCAAGTGACCTGGGCCCCAGGAGGGAACTGTAACCAAGGAGGTGGAAACCGCACAGGAGTAATCTTTTGGCCAAATCCCGGACAGACGATAAGCACCCACGCCGTTGGAACATCAGAAACGCAGCAGCAAACTCCCACTAAAACGGGGATGGGGAAAATGACACTTCCAGCTACAAAAACCAGAACTTGCTGGAAAAGCTCAACATCTGTAGAGAGACAGCAGAAGTTAACATTTCGGATCAGGTGACCCTAACGTTGAGGGAAGGCGTCACTCGACTTGAAGCGTTAGCTCTGACTTGAACTCAGACCCGGTCAGAGCTTTTTTTTCCCAGCAATTTCTGTGTTTTGTTTGTGATTTACAGCGTCCGCGGTTCTTTTAGTTTTGAGAGTTCTCGCTGTCGGTTGAGGTTAAGGAATTAGGCACTTTACACTAGGGAGGACTCACCTCACCCCACCCCACCCCCCTCACAACCTCTCTTCCCCCACCAGGAGCCATGGGGATGTTTGTAAGAGGGAGCGTTAACAACTTCTCACCGTGGGTGGCACGGTGGCACAGTGGTTAGCACTGCTGCCTCACAGCGCCAGAGACCCAGGTTCAATTCCCGCCTCAGGCGACTGACTGTGGAATTTGCACGTTCTCCCCGTGTCAGCATGGGTTTCCTCCGGGTGCTCCGGTTTCCTCCCACAGTCAAAAGATGTGCGGGTCAGGTGAATTGGCCATGCTAAATTGCCCGTAGTGTTAGGTAAGGGGTATGGGTGGGTTGCGCTTCGGCGGGTCGGTGTGGACTAGTTGGGCCGAAGGGCCTGTTTCCACACTGTAAGTAATCTAATCATCCTGAAAGACGGAATTTCTGACGCGTCAGCTCTTCCTCAAGAGCCGGGAGTGTGGGACTCAACTACACACTAGAATCCTGGGATAGGGCACGAACCTACGACTTGATGGCGAAAGAGATGGCAATTGTGGTGGGACTGTTCAGCGATTGGGTTAGAAAGTGTTCCTGATGAAGAGCTTTTGCCCCAAATGTCGATTGCCCTGCTCCTGACTTTTTTAGATTAGGTTCCCTACAGTGTGGGAATAGGCCCTTCGGCCCAACACATCCACACCGACGAGTAACCCGCCCAGACCCATTTCCCCTCTGACTAATACACCTAACACGATGGGCAAATTTAGCATGGCCAATCCACCCTCACCTGCACATCTTTGGACTGTGGGAGGAAACTGGGGCACTCAGGGGAAACCCACACAGACACGGGGAGAACGCGCAAACTCCACATAGACAGTCGCCCGAGGCTGGAATCGAACCGGGATCCCTGGTGCTGTGAGGCAGCAGTGAGCCACCCCTTGCTTTCCCAACGCTACTCTAATCTTGACTCAAATCTCCAGCGTCTGCAGCACCTTCGAGAGAGTCAGGTTGGAGTGCGAGTGTTACAAATGCTTTGTCTGTTGGATGCGTGTACACTAAATAATTTCTAAGTAACCATGCAAATGTATCATGATGCATTGCTCGTGGGGATGGGATGTGAATCTCGGTCTCTTGACTCAGCGTGTGCATGTGCTAATGCCCTCGCTGTGATTAAGAGCAGTAATTAATTGAGGAAAAGCAAAATCATGCCAGTAAAAGTCACTCTGTACCCGGGTGTGGAAGTAGTTTTCACTTGTCTGTGCAAAACGGAGGATAGATCAGCTTTATCGTGTTCCCCTAATTAAAGTTTGGAGTCACTTCCAGGTTAGCCTGGGGCCCACTGAAGGGAATGGCCAGCCATAGGGTCCTTTTTGTCTGAGTAAAAATTGAGGAAAGCGGGGACGCTGTAAATCAGAAACAGAAATCGCTGGAAAAGCTCTGCAGGTCCTGGCAGCGTCTGGGGAGAGAATCAGAGTGAACGTTTCGGCTTGAGTGACCCTTCCTCAGAACTGAGGACAGAACGGTTCCGAGGAAGTTCCCAAAACGTTCACTCTGATTTCTCTCTCCCCCGGGACGCCGCCGGACCTGCTGAGCTTTCCCAGCGATTTCCGTTTTGTTTCCGCGTCCGTTTTTGTCCGTCATTTTCCGTAGATTGGTCCCTTTCCCCCACTTGGTACCGGGAACGCCGCGCTGGTTTAAAGCAAGCGAGAGTGGGTACTGCTGGAGATTAGAGTCGAGAGGACGGTTGCTGGAAAAGCGCAGCAGGGTCAGGCAGCACCCGAGGAGCAGGAGAATCGACGTTTCGGGACAATAGCCTCCTCCTCATTCCAGCACCACTCTAATCTTGGCTCCTTGCTAGTTTGGTAACCCATTACAAACCCAGGGAGTACAAGTCGGCTATCCTCAATGAAATCTAGTCAATGAGAATGTTAAGGCTTGCCCAGACCTCAGGCAGGAGACCTCTCAGTTCTGTACGCCAATGCTGCCTGACAGTTGGTCATGTCTTTCCCCACCCAGCCTCCCGGCCCCATCGTACCTTTAACAGGACCGTCTCCATGGCAATCCTGGGGAGAAGATGTTCTGCAAGGAAAGAGAAGGAAGAAAACAGGGTTATTCCTGGAAGCTGGGGCAGTCAAGTAAAATCTCCATGGCAACGGGCCTATCCCTGGTGTGCTCACCAACAACATCGGTTTGGGATTGGGGCGGGGGGGCGGGGTGGGGGCGAGGAGAAGCAACAATGGTGGAATACCTCTCAACACATAACCCAAAGGGCCTGGCCCACGCTGTGGGATCGTGGGTTCAAATCCTGTCACAGTCGCTGGCGAGATTAATCAATCTGGATCCGAGGCCTAGCTTTGGTGAGGGGGAGCTTGACAACGGTGGCTGATTGTTGTCTGAGAGAGAGAGAGAAAAAAAAAATCCCTGACTGGTTCACACGCCTCCTTTAAGGAGGGGAACCTTTCACCCTCACTTGGTCTGGCCTACACGTGACTCCAGACCCACACCAACATGGCTGACTCTCAGTCGTCACAGAGTAAACGGTGTCACACAGCACGGAAACAGACCCTTCGGTCCAACTCTCAATGCCGGCCGGGTATCCTAAATAAATCTGGTCCCATTGGCCCACATTCCTCCGAACCCTTCCTATTCATATACCCAACCAGATGCCTCTGAAATGTTGTCATTGTACCAGCCTCCACCACTTCCTGCAGTTTTAGACTCCTGGGGAAAAACACCATGGCTATTCACCCCATCCAGGCCCCTCTCATGATTTTACAAAGCTCATCCCCTCAGCCTCCGACGCTCCAGGGAAAACAGCTCCAGCCTATTCAGCCTCTCCCTGTAGCTCAAACCCTCAAACCCCAGCCAACGTTCCTGTGAAATGGCTGAGGAAATCACTCAGTCAGTACAGGGGATAATTGTTTATCTTGTCAGTGAAGGCCACATCCTACAGAAGCAATAAAATTAAAAAGAAAAACAGGCATCCCACACTTAAGGTGTCAAATCATAAGGAATTGAATTTGGGCCATTTGGCCCCTTGGACCTCTTCTGCAGTGTGATAAGATCATCTCTGACCTGACTGAACACTTCGCTCCATGTTCCTGTCATCCACCACCCCTTCCCCCACATCCTTCCCCAGGTACACCCATCCTCGGCACGGCGGCACAGTGGTTAGCACTGCTGCCTCACAGCGCCAGGGACCTGGGTTCGATTCCCATCTCAGGCGACTGACTGGGTGGAGTTTGCATGTTCTCCCCGTGTCTGCGCCGGTTTCCTCCCACAATCCAAAGATGTGCAATATAGGTGAACTGGCCACACTAAATTGCCCATAGTGTTAGATAAAGGGGTAAATGTAGGGGAATGGGTCTGGGTGGGTTGGTGTGGACTTGTTGGGCCGAAGGGCCTGTTTCCACGCTCCAAGTAATCTAATCTAATAACTCCTGACTGTCTTGTCAATCAGAAACCCCTCTAACTCAGCCTTGAACGCAATCAACTGAGGAAAAATTCCAAAGCGGCTTCATGCGTTCGGTTCCTCTCTCCCTGCTACAGGAAGGATGTTGTGAAACTTGAAAGGGTTCAGAAACGATTTACAAGGATGTTGCCAGGGTTGGAGGATTTGAGCTACAGGGAGAGGCTGAACAGGCTGGGGCTGTTTTCCCTGGAGCGTCGGAGGCTGAGGGGTGACCTTATAGAGGTTTGTAAAATCATGAGGGGCAGGGTTAAAAATCACACAACACCAGGTTATGGTTGAACAGGTTTATTTGGAAGCACTAGCTTTCGGAGTGACGCTCATTCATCAGGGGGTTATGGAGTATACAGAGTAGCACTCTGAAACCTAGTGCTGCCGAATTAATCTGCTGGACTATAACCTGGTGTCGTGTGATAGTTAACTTTGTACACCCCAGTCCAACATCGACATCTCCAAATCATGATGGGCAGAGGAAAGGTGAACAGACAAGGTCTTTTTCCCCAGGGTAGGGGAGTCCAAAACTAGCGGTCACAGGTTTAAGATGGGAGAGGTAAGATATAAAAGAGACCTAAGGGGTAACTTTTTCACACAGAGGGTGGTACGTGTATGGAATGAGCTGCCAGAGGATGTGGTGGGGGCTGGTACAATTACAACATTGAGAGGCATTTGGATGGGTTTATGAATAGGAGGGGTTTGGAGGGATATGGGCCGGGTGCTGGCAGGTGGGACTAGATTGGGTTGGGATATCTGGTCGGCATGGACGGGTTGGGCCGAAGGGTCTGTTTCCGTGCTGTACATCTCTGACGCCATATTCATTTGAGCAAGAATTTCCCCAATTTACAGGCAGAGATTTCACTTTGATGAGGATTGTCAAACTCTCTTTATGTTTCGCCTCAGTTCTAGCAAGGCCCAAGGTCCCTGACTCCCCTTGACCAGTTCGGAGTCAACCGCTTTGCTGTGGGTCTGGAGTCACATGTAGGCCGGGCACTGATCCGTTTCCCTTCCCTAAAGGGCTTCAGCGAATCTGTGGGGTGTTTTTGCAACCATCACTAAAAGGTGTCCCAGTCTGAGACTGGCTTTATCTTGCACATTTTATTAAAGGAATTTATGGGATTAGAAAGTGCCGCCCTGGAATATTCTCGGATTGCCATTATGGGGTTAAGGGGGAGTGATGACCTGGTGGTATTTTCACTGTTAATCCAGAAACACAGCTAATTTTTTCTTAATAGAATCCCTGTAAATGTAGAAACAGGTCATTTGGCTCAACAAGTCCACATCGACCCTCCAAAGAGCATCTCACTCAAACCCATTCCCCTCCCCTATATTTACCCTGACTAATGTAACTAACCTATACATCCCTGAACGCTGTATGGGTAATTTCCCACGGCCAATCCACCCTGACCTACACACCTTTGGACTGTGGGAGGAAACCCACGCAGACACGGGGAGAATGTGCAAACTCCACACAGACAGGCGCCCGAGGGTGGGATTGAACCCAGGTCCCTGGCGCTGCGAGGCCGCAGTTCTAACCACTGCGCCGCCAAAGTTCCGGGGACTTGGGTGGAATTTGAATTAGATAAAATAATCTGAAGTTAAGTGTCTCGTGACCACCATTGTCAAATACTGGGAAAATCTAATATCCGTGAGGGAAGGAAATCTGCCATCCTTACCGGGTCTGGCCTACATGTGACTCCAGACCCACAGCCATGTGGTTAACTCTTAACTGCCCTCTGGGGCAATTAGGGAGGGGCAATAAATCCTGCCTCGTCAGACAAGTTGTGACATCCATGAGTGACTTACAAAAAAAAATCACTGTCTCCAGTCCAAGGGGGACAGATGTGAAGGAGGAAGCTAAACAAGAGAAGATAGATGGATACACTGATAGGGGGAGGAGTAAAGGCCAACATTGATCTGTCAGGCTGAATGGCCTGGTTCTGTACTGTACAATCAAACATTTTGAATACAAGCACTCAGACTGTCCCGAGATTAATGTGTATGTGTGATCCCACTCATGTATGTGTGAGCAGTTCCCACTCACACTGTTCACCACTTTCTGATTAAGTAGATACAGAGATAATGCACACACACACACTCTCTCTCACACTTACACTCTCTCTCACACTTACACTCTCTCTCACACACAGATACACACACTCTCTCACATACATACACTCACTCTCTCTCTCACACACACACACACTCTTATACACACACACTCTCTCTCTCACAGACACACACTCTCACATACACACACACTCTCTCTCACATACAGACACACAGTCTCTCACATACGTACACTCACTCTCTCTCACACACACACAGTCACTCTCACACACATACACACACACTCTCTCTCACATACAGACACTCACTCTCACACGCACTCTCTCTCACGCAGACACACTCACTCTCACATACATACACTCACTCTCACACACTCTCTCTCACACACACACACACTCACTCTCACATACATACACTCACTCTCACACACACACACTCTCTCACTTACACTCACTCTCTCTCTGACACAGACACACACACACTCTCTCACACACATACACTCACTCTCACACACACTCACTCTATCTCATACGCACACACTCACTCTCACATACATACACTCACTCTCTCTCTCACACACACACTCACTCTTATACACACACACACTCTCTCTCACACAGACACACACACTCTCTCTCACACACACTCACTCTCACACACAAACACACTCTCTCACACACACTCTCTCTCACACACATACCATCACACGCACTCTCACATATACACTCACTCTCTCACACACACTCTCACACACACAAACACACACACTCTCTCTCACATACACTCACTCTCGCACACAAACACACTCTCTCACACACTCTCTCTCTTACACATACTATCACACGCACTCTCACATACACACTTATTCACTCACTCTCACACACACTCTCTCACACACACATACTCTCTCTTACACACACACACACACATTTACAGACACCAAGGTTGTGTAATTACATTTTTATCTCCAGCAGCCCCACTGTTACTGACTGAAACTCTGAAACTCTGCCATCTGTCCCTCACACAGACTGACTGCCAGCTGCCTACTGGGAACAGCAAGCAAACATTCCCAGTGCCAGGGCCAGCAGAGCTCCCTTGGAAGAGCAGGTCCAGTTCAAGAGCAGATGAAAGTAATCCTTCAGTGTAGTGCTGAGGCGGGGAGATCGCTGGGTGTAGGACAGCCACTGCACTTGCCAACAATAGCAAGAGTCTCTTCCAAGCAATTAATGGGATGAGAGCGTCCAGCCACATTGGGAAGTGACCGAATTATATAAATGGGTCTATATCTGGCTGGGAACAGAGAGCAGTAGTAATGCTGAGTGAGACTATGATTCAGAAGAAACACATTATTCAAACTGTCCACTTCGAATCACTCTCAGTAATGGCAGCTTTTAAATCTCAGTGACAACAGGGGCAAAGCTCACATGACATTTCCTCTTGCTTATTTTTAAGTGATGAGACTTATCTCTCCACCCTTCAGGCTCGCTGCCTTTATTCCTGATGAAGGGCTTTTGCCCGAAACGTCGGTTTCGCTGCCAGAACTGCTGTGCTCTTCCAGCACCATGATCCCAAATCTGGTTTCCAGCATCTGCAGTCATTGTTTTTACTCCCACAGGGATGTGCTGGCCAATTGAGGAAGGATACAAGGAAACGTTTCTACTCTCAGGGGGTCGTCAAGTCTTTAGGTTTCTTTTCCCGAGAGAGTAAGTGGAGGTTGGGTGCTTGTAAAGCTGATTTAAATTAATTTTTGATCAATGAGAGAGAGATTTCCTTTTCTCTCAGAGGGTCATGTGACCACAGAGCGCTGTGGAGATGGAGATCATTGGGTACTTTGGACGGAGATGGGTTCCCGGCTAAAAAGGGGTCCCAGAAACCAGCAGCTGAAACCAGCAGTTTGCTCAGCCATCAGTTTATCGAATGCCAGAGGGGCTGAGTGGCCTCCCCCTGCTCTTAATTCTTTACTGTGACTAAGTCAAAACCCAGGAGAGCGCTGCGAGTGGGTCAAAGAGGGTTCCTCATCACCACCTCAAAGTTATAAGATTAGATTAGATTCCCTACAGTGTGGAAACAGGCCCTTCGGCCCCAACCAGTCCATACTGACCCTCCGAAGAGTAACCCACCCAGACCCACAATGTATCTAACGCTATGGGCAATTTAACATGGCTAATTCACCTTTGGATTGTGGGAGGAAACCCACGCAGACACAGGGAGAATGTGCAAACCTCCACACAGACAGTCGCCCGAGGCTGGAATCGAACCTGGGACCTTGGTGCTATGAGGCAGCTGTGCTAACCACTGAGCCACTGTCCCACCAGTCTTGGTAGCTATGGCTATCCTCCTCGGAAACTTTATTTTAACAAGTCATCAGTGAAAAGAGGAGGGGGGGACATAACTCGACAAGAAAAGCCCTGGCAACATCTGTGGAGAGGGGTCAGAGTTGACATTTTGGCCACAGTGACCCTTCCTCCGAATGTGGACAGCGGGTATCCCAGTCAGGTCTCCCCCCTCGGAGCTCACAAGTGATGGTGTGGGTCAGTGAGGGGATGGCAGCTCCGTCTGGCGTAACCGTGAACAAACTGGGAAACGCCAACCCAGTCCGGGCAGAGAGGGACGACGTTCAACTCAAATCTCAACCAGAAAAAGAGAGGGACAAGTCAACAACAAAGACCACCCTCCCTCCCCCCCCCCCCCCCCACATCGCCAATGAGTTGGCTCTGAATACTCACCTCACATACCCCTCACTCAACACGAGAAAAACCAAAATCTTCAAAAATTGGAATTTGTAGCGGGCCATTTGCAGCCTCCACAACGTCAGGATGTGATGGAATAGCAGCACCCGATGGGCACGGGCAGCTTTAAAGATGCTCAGTCACTGAAGGTGTGGCCTCACCAATCTTTAATTGCCTCTTGGTATGGTTTTTATAGCCCACATTAACTTCCAGGAGGATGAAATCACAGCCCAGCGCCAATCCGAGCTGATAAGAGGGTGTCCAAAGGTCTTTTGTCAAATTCAGTTTCCGTCTTGGCACCAGCTCAATCTTCGCAGGTTCAACCCAACCCCGTTGTTCCCATCCTGACCCTTTGAAACATCCATCCAAGTAGTCCCTCTTGTCACCCACACCTCTCCTGTATCTCCAGAGAGTTTTGCAATTTCCCTCTCCAGCTATTGCTGCGACTCCCTGTGTGAAAGTTCGTTTCGCCTTCGCTGTCTGACATCCAGGCGATCTGGGCGTCACTGGCGAGCCCAGCGTTACTTGCCCGTCCCTAATCGCCCAGAGTGCAGCGATGACTCCCCGATATTGCTGTGGACCTGGACGTCACGCAGAGTCTAGATCAGAGCGGCGCTGGAAAAGCACAGCAGGTCAGGCAGCATCCGAGGAGCAGGAGAATCGAGGTTTCGGGCAGGACTGGGTCACACATAGGTCAGACCGAGTAAGGACAGCAGATTTCCTTTCTCTCAGTGGCATTACTGATCTGGGTGCATGTTTAAAAAAATAAATCTGACAGCTAGACTCTTAATTCCAGATTTATTTTTTAACTGAGTTCAAATTCCACCATTTACCCCAGTGGGATTCCAACCTAGATATCCCAGAACACTAGCTGGGTCTGTAGAGTTAATCATTTCACGATGAAACCCCCATTGCCTCCCATCTGCTTCTTTTAGATTAGATTCCCTACAGTGTGGAAACAGGCCGTTCGGCCCAACCAGTTCATACTGACCCTCCGAAGAGTAACCCACCCAGACCCATTTCCCCTTGACTAATGCACCTCACACTATGGGCAATTTAGCACTGGCAATCCACCCTAACCTACACATCCCTGGGCACTATGGGTAATTTAGCATGGTCAATCCACCCTAACCTGCACATCCCTGGGCACTATGGGCAATTTAGCACGGTCAATCCACCCTAACCTGCACATCCCTGGGCACTATGGGCAATTTAGCACGGCCAATCCACCCTAACCTACACATCCCTGGGCACTATGGGTAATTTAGCACGGTCAATCCACCCTAACCTGCACATCCCTGGGCACTATGGGCAATTTAGCACGGCCAATTCACCCTAAGCTGCACATCCCTGGGCACTATGGGTAATTTAGCATGGCCAATCCACCCTAACCTGCACATCCCTGGGCACTATGGGTAATTTAGCATGGCCAATCCACCCTAACCTGCACATCTGTGGGAGGAAACCCACGCAGATACGGGGAGAACGTGCAAACTCCACACAGACAGTGGCCCGAGGTGGGAATCGAACCTGGGACCCTGGTGCTGTGAGGCAGCAGTGCTAACCACCCTGAGTGGTAGTCCCCTGGCTGCAACAATTGGCCACATAAAACACCCACCCCGCCCCCTCCACACCCCCACAGTTATCCTGCCACTCAGTTATCTCAAACAGGCTTCCCTCGCCTCTGATATAAAAACAGAAAATTCTGGAGAATCTCAGCGCCCAAGGAGACAGAGGCGTGGTCACTGCTTCAAGTTAAGACGTGACTCTTGAAGGAGGCAAATGCTGCCAGTCTTACTCGAGTTTTATCAGCACTTTTTATTCCAAGTTTCAGTTCTCCACCGTCTCTACTCTCAGGAGAACAATTTCAATCCATCCAGTATCATTCCAGAACTAAGATCCCTCATCAAAACTCAAAAGAAAGCAGACAAAAGCAAACATTTCTGCGTCTTTTCGGACCCTAAACTCTAAAGTAAACTGAGGATTGATGTATTTCTTTTTAAGGTTCCCGACAGTGTGGAAACAGGCCCTTCGGCCCAACAAGTCCACACTGACCCTCCAAAGGGTAACACACCCAGGCCCGTTCCCCACACTTACCCCTTGACTAATGCACCAAAAACTATGGACAATGTAGCACGGCCAATCCACCTGACCTGCACATCTTTGGACTGTGGGAGGAAACCGGAGCACCCGGAGGAAATGAGAGCCAATGAGATCGTCTTAATGCCATCCATCTTGGCTTTCTGTCTCTTAATGTCCTTGGCTTTTTATCAGATTTTGAATTGATTAATTAAATAAGTCGTTTAGTGGGAGAGAGAGGTTCCTTGTCTCTGCAGCGTTTTACACGAGAAAGGTGTGGATCTCTACAGCACAGGTAAAGGCCCTTCGGCCCATTGCATTCATACCAGTCATAAACAGTCACCTCACTATTCTGACCCCATTTCCCAGCAGTTGGCCCATATGTCTTCAAGGACAATAACGTCAGATCTGACACCAAGCTCATGGTATACAGGTGGTTCTCACCCTCCTGGTAGGCTCTGAGATGCGGACTGTCTACAGCGGGCACCTCAAGGTGCCTGAGCGGTCCCACTAATGCTGACCGAGCTACATCCTGCAAATCCACTGGGAAGATAGAGTCACCAACACTGGTATCCTCGACCAGGCCAATATCCCCAATATCGCGGCACTGACCCCCTCCACCCCTCCTCGACTGGCTACGATGGGGGCTGGGCACGTCGTCCATGTGACTGACACGAGAGTCCCTGACCAGGAGCTCTCCGAAACGCCAGGCCAGCCCCAAGCAGACAGAGGATGCCCCTCAGTGATACCCTCAAGGGCCTCAATGGGGACGTGCAGCGTTCCCACAGTGTCTTCCCCAGGATTCTCTGGCCCGAGACAATCCAAAGTGGAGGAAGGTGTGGAGCACCTCGAGACTTGCCGTCTGGGAAAAGGAGGAAGGGGCACGCTGCCACACCAACACCCACCCACCCCCTCCCTGACCACAATCTGCCCCTGCCGTAGCGGTATCAGTGTGTACAACCGCCTACACAACTCACTCTGAGGGTGGACGTGAATCCCCCTCATCTACAATGGACTAATGATGATGATGATGATGGTGATGATGGTGATGGTGATGGTGATCGTGATGATGATGATGATGGTGATGGTGATGGTGATGATGATGATGATGATAATGGTAATGATGATGGTGATGATGATAATGATAATGGTGATGGTAATGATGATGATGGTGATGATATGGTAATGTTGATGATGGTGATGATATGGTAATGTTGATGATGATGATGGTGATGATGATGATGGTAATGGTGATGATGATGGTAATGATGATGATGGTGATGACAATGATGATGGTAATGATGATGATGATGGTGGTGATAATGATGATGATGATGATGGTGATGATGATGATAGTGATGATGGTGATGGTGATGGTGATGATGATGATGGTGATGGTGATGATGATGATGATGGTGATGATGATGATGATGGTGATGATGATGATGATGATAGTGATGATGATGATGGTGATGGTGATGATGATGATGATGGTGATGGTGATGATGATGATGATGATGGTGATGATGATGATGATGATGATGGTGATGATGATGATGATGATAGTGATGATGATGATGGTGATGGTGATGATGATGATGATGGTGATGGTGATGATGATGATGATGATGGTGATGTTGATGATGATGATGATGATGATGGTGATGATGATGATGGTGATGGTGATGATGATGATGGTGATGATGATGATAATGGTGATGATAATGGTGATGATGATGGTGATGATGATAATGGTGATGATGATGATGATGATGATGATGGTGATGGTGATGATGATGATAATGGTGATGATGATGGTAATGATGATGATGATGATGATAGTGATGATGATGATGGTGATGGTGATGATGATGATGATGATGATGGTGATGATGATGATGGTGATGATGGTGATGATGATGATGATGATGATGATGATGATGATGATGGTGATGGTGATGATGATGATGATGATGATGGTGATGTATGTCTCAGCATCACAACTGCACAACTAACCACTTCATAAACTCTCTGAAGATTTCTGTGTCTCCCATCCTGACAGGCAGCGAGTTCCACTTTCACGCTACTCTTGGAGAAAAGGATTGTTTCCACATCTCCTGAAAGCCTCCTGCACCTTCCCTTAAATCTATTTCCCCCCTGCCCCAGGTAATTCTCCAAAGAGATAAGGTTCTTCGTGCCTGTGCCCCTCAATTTGATCCATCTCAACCAGCTCCCCTCTCAATACCCTCTACTCAACGGACAACAATCCCAGTCTGTCCAATCTCTCTTCAACGCTGAATCCCTCCAGCCCCAGGGCAACATCCTGGTAAATCCCTCCCAGCCCCAGGACAACATCCTGGTAAATCCCTCCCAGCCCCAGGACAACATCCTGGGAAATCCCTCCCAGCCCCAGGACAACATCCTGGTAAATCCCTCCCAGCCCCAGGACAACATCCTGGTAAATCCCTCCCAGCCCCAGGGCAACATCCTGGTAAATCCCTCCCAGCCCCAGGACAACATCCTGGGAAATCCCTCCCAGCCCCAGGACAACATCCTGGTAAATCTCTCCCAGCCCCAGGACAACATCCTGGGAAATCCCTCCCAGCCCCAGGACAACATCCTGGTAAATCCCTCCCAGCCCCAGGACAACATCCTGGTAAATCTCTCCAGCCCCAGGACAACATCCTGGTAAATCTCTCCCAGCCCCAGGACAACATCCCGGTAAATCCCTCCCAGCCCCAGGGCAACATCCTGGTAAATCCCTCCCAGCCCCAGGACAACATCCTGATAAATCTCTCCCAGTCCCAGGGCAACATTCTGGTAAATCCCTCCCAACCCCCAGGGTAACATCCTGGTAAATCTCTCCAGCCCCAGGACAACATCCTGGTAAATCCCTCCCAGCCTCAGGACAACATTCTGGTAAATCCCTCCAGCCCCAGGGTAACATCCTGGTAAATCCCTCCCAGCCCCAGGGCAACATCCTGGTAAATACCTTCCAACCCCCAGGGTAACATCCTGGTAAATCTCTCCCAGCCCCAGGGTAACATCCTGGTAAATCCCTCCAGCCCCAGGACAACATCCTGGTAAATCCCTCCCAGCCCCAGGACAACATCCTGGTAAATCCCTCCCAGCCCCAGGACAACATCCTGGTAAATCCCTCCAGCCCCAGGACAACATCCTGGTAAATCTCTCCCAGCCCCAGGACAACATCCTGGTAAATCCCTCCCAGCCCCAGGACAACATCCTGGTAAATCCCTCCCAGCCCCAGGACAACATCCTGGTAAATCTCTCCAGCCCCAGGACAACATCCTGGTAAATCTTAATTGGCTTGAATTCCTGAAGGGATTCTGATACCAGCCTCTTGCTTGGCAAGGTTTTTCACTTAAGGTTGAGTTCCATTGACCTAGTCATCTTCACCAGCCAAAATGGTTCCGCGGGGTAGACGAGGCTGACACATTTTAACCAATGAAAGGTCTCCCAACAATATTAGGTTACACTGCTGTACCAGTAAGGCTAAGGCCTGGTCCAATGCTCTTGAGATTTGGGTTAAAATCCAGTCAAAGCAACTGGCTCATTTAAATCAAATTGATTAATACAACTGCAATTAAAGAAATTAATATCTTTAATGAAGCTTATAGTTGTAAAACCCTATTCGGTTTACTAACGCTCTTCAGGGAAACAAATCTGTAGGGGCTTGGCCTACACTTGGCTCTCACCTCACAGTGAGCCACACATTGTCCCTGAATTCTGCTCGTATTTAGCTGAGTGAGTCAGCCAGTTCAAGGGCGGTTAGTGCTAGGTAATAAATACCAGCCCTCCTGGGAATGAATGACACACACCAGCCTGGGCCCTCAGCTGGGATCGCACCACCCAGGGGGATGGGGTGGGTTGTGGAGCGATCCTTCGAAGGGGTGCGTCTGCCCAGACAATTGCTCAGCTTGGAGCAGAGGTGGCTGATGGGAAATTTGATGGCGGTTCCCCGTGGGGCCTGAATAGAATGGTCAGGAAGGGAATCCCTTCAACTCAGCAGAGAGTCAAAGGTTAGGGGTGCAAATTTTTAACGAGCTGCAAATCCTCTCACAAACGTTGAACAGGACCACAACAGATTTTGAAAACTGCCACCCAGGCCTGTGGTGAATTGCAGCTTGTTTTACTCAGAGTGTTATAGACCTGCTCTCGGAGGGCTACAGGAACTCACTCTTTGAGCATGTTTTGGGTAAGGTGGATGGATTTCTGGGTACCAGGACGACTCGGGTAACGGGGACCTGGGTTAAGGGCATTGAAGGGTTCGATCTTTGGCTGTGTGATGGTGAATGCCCTGCCCCTGTTTCTAGTAGAGGGAAGATAATGGAAGTTGCTTTTGGGTGGAAATCCTTGCCTCAGATGGTTTTATTTTTGGATTAGTTACAGTATGGAAACAGGTCCTTCGGCCCAACAAGTCCACACCGACCCGCCACCCACCCAGACCCCCACATTTACCCCTTACCTAACACTATGGGGCAATTTAGCACGGCCAATTCACCCTGACCTGCACATCTTTGGACTGTGGGAGGAAACCGGAGCACCCGGAGGGAACCCACGCAGACACGGGGAGAACGTGCAAACTCCACACAGTCAGTCGCCTGAGGTGGGAATTGAACCCGGGTCTCTGGCACCGTGAGGCAGCAGTGCTAACCACTGTGCCACCCACAGTTCGAACCCTCAATGCATTTAAAGGGTGTCTGGATTTGCAGAGATACGGACCAATTAGTGGGAAGAGGGATTAGACTGGTTAGCCCCTCATTGATTTACCGGAATGACCCATTGGGCTGTTTCTTGTCCTGTTGTGTCTGTTGAGTCCATAACACGTGGTCAATTTGCTGGCACCGATCACTGGAGATCAAGGAGAGGAAGTTTCTGGAATGTTCTCTGTCGCTCTTGAACCTGAGGTTTCCTTCCTGTTTGACTATTCCAAAAGAGAAAATGGGTCGGGAGGGAAGAAGGAGTTTTTAACTCATTGATTTTTATTTCACTGACAGGATGTAGGCTGGGCACAGCCTTAATTGCCCAGGCCTAATTGCCCCTTGAGAAGGCGGTGACAAGGCCTCCATCTTGAACCACTGGAGGAACTCCCATAGTGCCCCTGTGGGGGACGTTCCACCATCTTGACTCAACAACACTGAGGGAATGGCCACACATTTCCAAAGTCAGGAGGGTGAGTGGGTGGGAGGGGAACTGGCCAGGTGGGGTGGGGTTCCCATGTATCTGCTGCCCTTGTCCTTCTGGATGGAAGTGGCTGTGGGTTTGGGCGCATCTTGCAGACGGTACACACTGCTGCAACTGTGCGTCGATGGTGGAGGGAGTGGATGTTGGCGGTATTAGATCTGGAGCAGACTGCTTCGTCCTGGAATGGTGTCAGTTTTTCGTTGAGTGTTGTTGGAGCTGCCCTCAACACGTGAGGAATATTCCATCAGACTCCTGACTGAGAGTCACACAGCATGGGAACAGACGGTTCGGTCCACCAAGTCCATGCTAACTAGAATCCCGAACTAATCTAGTCCCACTTCCCTGGGTCTGGCCCAAACCTTTCCTATCCATGTACCTATCTGAATGTCTTCTAAACATTGTAACTCTACCCACATCCACCACTTCCTCTGGCAGTTCATTCCACACACGAATCACCCTCTGTGTAAAAAATGGTTGCCCCCCAATGTCCACTTTAAATCTTTCTCCTCTCATCTTAAAAATAGTTTTGAACTCCCCGCCCACCCGAGGCAAAAGACCCTGGTCATTCCCCTTATCTATAAGGAGGAGAAAGTGAAGACTGCAGACACTGGAGATCAGAGCTGAAAAGGTGTTGCTGGAAAAGCGCAGCAGGTCAGGCAGCATCAAAGGAGCAGGGGAGTCGACGTTTCGGTCATGAGCCCGAAGAAGGGCTTATGCCTGAAACGTCGAGTCTCCTGTTCCTTTGATGCTGTCTGACCTGCTGCGCTTATCCAGCAACACCTTTTCAGCCCTTATCTATAACCCTCATGATTCTATAAACCTCAAAAAGGTCACCCCTCAACGTCCTACACTCCAGTGACAAACAGTCTCAGTCAGATCTCAAACCCTGTATTGACTGAACCCTCTCTAGTTTAACAATAACAGGGGGTGGCACGGTGGCTCAGTGGTTAGCCCTGCTGCCTCACAGCGCTAGGGTCCCGGGTTCGATTCCAGCCTCGGCCTACTGTCTGTGTGGAGTTTGCACATTCTCCCTGTGTCTGTGTGGTTTCCCTCCAAAGATGGGCAGGTCAGGGTGAATTGGCTGTGCTAAATTACCCATAGTGCTAGTGCATTAGTCAGGGTGTAAATATAGGGCAGGGGAATGGGTTACTCTTTGGAGGGTCGGTGTGGGCTTGCTGGGCCGAAGGGCCTGTTTCCCCACCGTGGGGAAGTTAACAGGCTGACCAGAACAGTGCTCCAATAGAGACCTCACAATGTGCTGTACAACGGTCCCAACTCCGATGCTCAAAGCGATGAAGCACCCTCCTACCAAACCTGTCTATACGTGAAGTTTGTGGGCGGCACGGTGGCACAGCAGTTAGCACTGCTGCCCTCACAGCGCCAGAGACCCGGGTTCAATTCCCGCCTCAGGCGACTGACTGTGTGGAGTTTGCACGTTCTCCCCGTGTCTGCGTGGGTTTCCTCCGGGTGCTCTGGTTTCCTCCCACAGTCCAAAGATGTGCGGGTCAGGTGAATTGGCCATGCTAAATTGCCCGTAGTGTTAGGTAAGGGGTAAATGTAGGGGTATGGGTGGGTTGCGCTTCGGCGGGTCGGTGTGGACTTGTTGGGCCGAAGGGCCTGTTTCCACACTGTAAGTAATCTAATCTAATCTAATCTAAACCTCAAAGAATTATATACCTAAACCCCTCAGTCTCCCTGTTCTACAATACTACCCAGGGCCCTACTTTTAATAGTATGTGTCCAGGCCCTGTATTACCAAAATGCACTAGACAATAGGTGCAGGAGTAGGCCATTCAGCCCTTCGAGCCTGCACCATCATTCAATATGATCATGGCTGATCATTCCTAATCAGTATCCTGTTCCTGCCTTATCTCCATAACCCCTAATTCCACTATCCTTGAGAGCTCTATCCAACTCTTTCTTAAATGAATCCAGAGACTGGGCCTCCACTGCCCTCTGGGGCAGAGCATTCCACACAGCCACCACTCTCTGGGTGAAGACGTTTCTCCTCATCTCTGTCCTAAATGGTCTACCCCGTATTTTTAAGCTGTGTCCTCTGGTTCGGCACTCACCCATCAGCGGAAACATGTTTCCTGCCTCCAGAGTGTCCAATCCTTTAATAATCTTATATGTCCCAATCAGATCCCCTCTCAGTCTTCTAAACTCAAGGGTATACAAGCCCAGTCGCTCCAGTCTTTCAGCGTAAGGTAATCCCGCCATTCCAGGAATTGACCTCGTGAACCTACGCTGCACTCCCTCAATGCAATACCTCACATGCCCTGTAGACGAGAGACAGGGGAATCAGACGGTAAGTTCTAGGATTCCTAGCCTTTGATCTCCTCTGCTGGCCATTTCTGATCAAGGTGTTACTCAGGGAGTGCCTTAGTGTCAGAGGAATCTCGACAGAAAGGGACCAAACCAAACAGGAAGAATTATGTATTAAATTATCAGAAGGAATTGGAGTTTCCAAGAAGGGTGTTTTTTTTTATTGCACCGATGGTATGGATCACAAGAGATTACCAGCATGACACAACGGTGAGTCAAAGGGTCATAGGTTCAAGCCTCACTCCAGAGACTCACACACACACACACCAAATCTGTTCCACCACTTGAGTGGTGTCAGCACTGGGGGACTGCGGCACTGTCGGAGATGCAGCTTGCTGGGACTCACGGGCTGCTGGGAGAGAGGGCCGTTCAGCCCAGGGGTTCCTATCCGCTAGGTAATGACGCTCATTGGAAGAGCCTGTGATGGGCCTCCTCCTGCAGAGTAACAATTCTGTAATCACTTAGCCAGGGCTACTGAACTCTGCTCCCAGAGTGGGCGGACTGTTGAACAGACCAAAGCAATTGGTCTCCGATCGCCAACTGAGTACAAAATTGGCTTCACTGTCAGAGACAGAGAGCGATGGTGGGGGGGGAGGGGTGGGGGGGAGGGGTTGCTCTTTGGACTGGAACCCTGTGACCAGCGGTGGTGGTTGCTGGGCCCACTTTTGTTTGCCGTCAATAGAAATGATTCGGACGAGAATGTAGAAAGCTGAGCTGGAAGGTTGGCTTTCAGACGTTTCGTCACCGTGACTGGGTGACATCGTCAGAGGCTTCGAGTCACGTGTCGGCCAGATCAGATAAGGATGACCAATTTCTTTCACTCAAGGGCATTTGTGAACCAGATGAGTTTTTAATTTAAACGATAATCAGCAGGGATTGAGATGGCCACCATGTTTCTTCCAGGTGTTACAGAAGTCAGATGTCACCATCTGCCACGGTGGGATTTGAACCCTCTGTCCCTAGAACTCTGCCCTGGAGTTCTGGAATGCTAGTCCAATGACATCACCATGAGTCATTGCAGCACAGGGAGTGGCCATTCAGCCTGTCTAGTCTTGTGGAGCTGCCCATTTCAGTCACATTCCCCCCTCTTTATCCTGAAAGTGTGTTCCCCTCAAGTGCTGGTCTAATGTTGTCCCTCAACCTGCCAATATCTCTTACCCAGAACCTTAGGCCTGACAGTGCAGCCCTCCTTCAGCACCGCACTGAGAGTGTGAGAATCTTGGAATCGCTACAGTGTGGAAAGAGGCCGTTCGGCCCATCTCCGGCCCTCCGAAGATAATCCCACCAGATCCAACCCCCACCCTGCCCCTGTAACCCTGTATTTCTCAGAGACTAACCTGCCTAGCCTAAACGCCCCTGGGCACTATGGGACAATTTAGCATGGCCATTCCGTCTAACCTGCACATCTTCGGCCGAGACTGGGGGACTCAAGTCCTAGAGTGAGATTTTAAAGAGGGAATAAAATAATTGAAATAGCCCGCTTCTGCAGCCAAAGGGAAAATTTTCTATTCACCCACGTGATGTAGGGTACCACTAGCTGGGCCAGGCTTTATTACCCACCTCTAGGTTCCCTTGAGAAGGTGATGGTCAGCTGCCCTCTTGAACCGTTGCAGTCCATTTGGTGTAGTGACACTGCAATTGGGGAGGGGGGTTCCAGGATTGTGACCCCCCCCCCTTTATGGATGGTAGCGTTCGTGAATTGAGAAGGTGGTGAATTTCTGCACTGCGTCTTGGAGATGGTAACACCGCTGCTACTGAGTGTCACCCGTGGGGAGAGTGGACGTGGTGCCAGTCTTGGTGTGGAGATTAGTGAGTGTTCATAGAATCCCTACAATATGGCAGCAGGCTGTTCAGCCCATCAACATTGATCCTCTGAAGAGCATCTCACTCAGACCGAACCCCTAACCTCTGCCTGCTAACCCACCCAGTCTGCACACTATGGGCATGGCCAATCCACGCCCCCGACCCACACATCTTTGGACTGTGGGAGGAAACCGGAACACCTGGAGGAAACCCACGCAGACACGGGGAGAACGTGCAAACTCCACGCAGTCAGTCGCCCAGGGCAGGAATTGAACCCTGGTCCCTGGCGCTGTGAGGCAGCAGTGCTAACCACTGAGCCACCGTGTTGTCAGGTGCCAATGTGTTGCGGGGGCCTTAACCTTCTTCTGATCGCTAGGTTTTTCCCCATTCCCTGCTCTCGGGCTAGCACCGCATCAACGGGAAACAGGGCCTTTCGGCTCCTCAGGCCTCCTGCAGAGGCTCTGGACTCAATGTTGTGTCATCACCACATTCCCTTCGCATCGATCGGGCACAATCACTGACCTTCCACTGCGTGCCGGGATAGTCAGGATTTGGAGACCCCGGTGTTGGACTGGGATGTACAAAATTAAAAATCACGCAACACCAGGTTAAAGTCCAACAGGTTTTATTGGAAGCACTAGCTTTCGGAGCGCTGCCCCTTCGTCAGGTGATTGTGAAGGAGCGCCGTTCTGAAAGCCAGTGTTTCCAAATAAACCTGTTGGTCTACAACCTGGTGTTGTACGATTTTTAACTCTGGGGTAGAGATTTCCAAAGAAATTCCTCCACGTTTCAGTCCGAAATAGCCACTGATCCTGAGACTCTGCGCCTGGTTAACTAGGCCCCACCCGTTCCTCAGCTGGCCGGGTGGAGACATCCTTCCTGCGCCTACTGGGTAGGCCCATGAGCAGGGAAGGTTTGGAAGGATCTGGGCCAGGAGTAGGCAGCTGGGGACTTGTTTAGTTCGGGATTGTGGTCGGCGTGGGCTGGTTGGGCCGAAGGGCCTGTTTCCGTGCCGGATGACTCTGTGACACTGCCCCAGTGGAAAGCGATAAGAGTTATGCCCATCTGAATGAGAGCACTGTCATTTCTGCGCTCTTTGTACCTGAACATTTTCACAGGTCTTCAGCTCTTACGACACAAATGCTGGCAATAAATCCAAACAGAGCGGATCCCATATAACTGCCACGTACGTTCACCGCTCGAACATTAATCATGGGTCAATGATGTTCGGTCCATTGTAAATCCATTCCTGGGTGGGGTGGTACTAGAGTCAGAGACTCATACAGCATAGAAACAGGCCCTTTGGCCCAACCAAGCCATGCTAACCACGTTTCCAAATTAAACTAGTCCCATCTGCCTCTGCTCTGCCCATATCCCCCCAAACATTTCTTATTCATGTACCTCTTTAAATGGCTTTTAAACATTGTAACCATAACCACTTCCTATGAAAGTTCATTCCACACACGAACCCACCCTCGGCTTAAACAAGTTGCCCCTCAAGTCCTTTTTAAATCTTTCTTCTCGGACCTTAAAAATCTACCCCCTAGTCATAGAGATGTACACATGGAAACAGACCCTTCGGTCCAACCCGTCCATGCCGACCAGATATCCCAACCCAATCTAGTCCCACCTGCCAGCACCCGGCCCATATCCCTCCAAACCCTTCCTATTCATATACCCATCCAGATGCCTCTTAAATGTTGTAATTGTACCAGCCCCCACCACTTCCTCTGGCAGCTCATTCCATACACATACCACCCTCTGTGTGAAAAAGTTGCCCCTTAGGTCTCTTTTATACCTTTCCCCTCTCACCCTAAACCTATGCCCCTCTAGTTCTGGACTCCCCCACCCCCCAGAGAAAAGACTTTGTCTATTTATCCTATCCATGTCCCTCATGATTTTATAAACCTCTATAAGGTCACCCCTCAGCCTCCGACGCTCCAGGGAAAACAGCCCCAGCTTGTTCAGCCTCTCCCTATAGCTCAGATCCTCCAACCCTGGCAACATCCTTGTAAATCTTTTCTGAACCCTTTCAAGTTTCACAACATCTTTCCAATAGGAGGGAGACCAGAATTGCACGCAATATTCCAACAGTGGCCTAACCAATGTCCTGTAGAGCTGCAACATGACCTCCCAACTCCTGTACTCAATACTCTGACCAATAAAGGAAAGCATACCAAACGCCGCCTTCACTATCCTATCCACCTGTGACTCCATCCCCTGAGGAGATAGGCCCAGCGTTTTCACACCGGAGGGTAGGAGGTTGAGAGGTGACCTTATGGAAGTTTATAAAATCATGAGGGATAGAAATAGGGTTGATGGCAGCTGTTGGGAGTGTGGTGCTGGAAAAGGTTAGGCAGCATCCCAGGAGCAGGAAAATTGGCGTTTCCTGATGAAGGGCTTTTGCCCGTAACGTCGACTCTCCTGCTCCTGGGATGCTGCCCGACCTGCTGCGCTTTTCCAGCGCCACACTCTCTCGACTCTGATCTCCAGCATCTGCAGCCCTCCCTTCCTCCTCCTTAATGACAGGTGTCTTTCCCCTAGGATTGGGGCGAGGGGGTATGTTTTGGAGGTGAGAGGAGAGAGATTTTAAATAAACAAAACGGGAGTGGGGGGGAGCAAATTCGTGTGGGAATAAACTTCCAAAGGATGTGGCCGCAGTTACAACATATTTTTTCCACGTATGGAGTCAGCTATTACGAGGGGGCATAGCTTTAAATTAAGGGGAGGTAGGTATAGGACAGATGTTAGGGGTAGATTCTTTACTCAGCGAGTCGTGAGTTCATGGAATGCCCTGCCAGTAGCAGTGGTGGGCTCTCCCTCTTAATGGGCATTTAAACGGGCATTGGATAGGCATATGGAGGATAGTGGGCTAGTGTAGGTTAGGTGGGCACAACATCAAGGGCTGTATTTTTCTATGTTCTATGAGATACTGAGATAAGTGCATGAATAGGAAAGGTTTGGATATAGATCAGGAGCAGGCAGGTGTGGGACTAAGGTGGTTTGGGATAATGGTTGGCATGGAGTGGGTGGACCGAAGGGTCTGTGTCTGTGCTGGAAGTATCTGGGCAAAATGATGAGCTGTTGGTCAGGTCTGGGAATTGCGAGGAGCAAGCAGCATTCATGCAAATCTCCTCGTCGGTTCAGGGAAATACCTGCACATTATATCGGCTGCCAACGGACACAGGGAGATAACTGTCGGACTTTGGAACTGCACCGCGGGTAATAAGGAAGTGGGAATTAAAAACCTGGCCACGTTTGATCCCACGGCGGTTTTCCCAGCACAGTGCTGCTGCCTAGAGGCAGAGGTCAGGTCACTGGCGGCCATGCCAACTGCTCCCCACTGTCACGACCCAGGTCCAGCTACCCGCTGTCAGTCAGTGCGGGCACTGCCAGCAACCTGGCACCCCCCTGGGAGCTGGGCTCCTGGAGTTCAGATAGAAACCCTCTCTCTCTCTCTCTCTCTGTCCTGATCCCCGCAGATGGCACGGCTCCTGCTCACACGTCCCAGTCCATCCCCAAATGGGTCGAGACCCACAGGACAGACAGATCTTGAGTGTGTGACGGGGGGGGGACAGTGTAGAGGGAGCTTTACTCTGTATCTAACTTCATGCTGTCCCTGTCCTGGGAGTGTTTGATGGGGGGGACAGTGTAGAGGGAGCTTTACTCTGTACCTAACCCCGTGCTGTCCCTGTCCTGGGAGTGTTTGATGGGGACGGTGTAGAGGGAGCTTTACTCTGTATCTAACCCTGTGCTGTCCTGTCCTGGGAGTGTTTGATGGGGAAACAGTGTAGAGGGAGCTTTACTCTGTATCTAACCCTGTGCTGTCCCTGTCCTGGGAGTGTTTGATGGGGGGGACAGTGTAGAGGAAGTTTTACTCTGTATCTAACCCTGTGCTGTCCCTGTCCTGGGAGTGTTTGATGGGGGACAGTGTAGAGAGAGCTTTACTCTGTATCGTACCATGTGCTCTACCTGCCAGTACTGAGTTGGTGAGGACTGCAGATGCTGGAGATCAGAGTCGAGAGGAGCGTGGTGCTGGAAAAGCACAGCAGGTCAGGCAGCATCCCAGGAGCAGGAGAATCGACGTTTCGGGCATAAGCCCTTCCTCAGGAATGCTGAGGGTGAGGGAGGGGGCTGGGAGATAATTGGGAGGGTGGGAGTGCAGGGGGGAAGGGGCAGGATAGCTGAGAGTGTGATGGGTAGCTGGAGGTTGGGGGCTGATGGTGATCGGACGGAGAGGAGGGTAGAGTGGATAGTTGGCATGGACAGATAGGACAGTCCAAGAGGGCAGTGGCCATGTTGGAAGTTTGGATGTGGGATGAGGTGGGGGGAAGGGAGATGAGGAAACTTGTGAAAATCGATGTTGAGGCAGTGTGGTTGGAGAGTCCCATGGCAGGAGAAGATGAGGCGTTGTTCCTCCAGGCGTCGGGGTGGCTTGGATTTGGTGGTGGACGAGGCCCAGGACCTGCATGTCCCCTTGGGAGAGTGGGAAGGGAAAGTGAAATACTCAGCCAAAGGGGTGGTGGGTTGTTGGGGGTGCGGGTGTCCCAGAGATGTTCCCTGAAACGTTCCGCGAGTTAGCGTCCTGTCTTCCCAGGACCACATCAATCGCAATGGACGCAGTAGATGGGATGGGTGCACGAAAATCTCTGCGGGATGTGGAAGGCTCCTTTGGGGCCTTGAATGGAGGTGAGGAGGGGAGGTGTGGGCTCAGGGTTTGTATCTCGTGTGGAGGCAGGGGAAGGTGCCGGGTGGGTTGGTGGGAAGGGGCGTGGACCTAACGAGGGCTTACCGGGGGAAACGCGGTCTCTGTGGAATGCAGATGGGGATGGGGAGGGGAATATATCTCTGCTGGTGGGGTCTGAACGTAGGTAGGGGAAATGGCGGAGGATGATGTGCTGTATTCGGAGATTAGTGGGGTGGAAGGTCAGGATCAGGGGGGCGTTCTATCCTTGTTGCAGTTGGAGGGAGGGGTGGGGTTCAAGGGTGGAGGTCGAGTAAGGGAAGGAGATGCGCTGGAGGGCATTATTGGTCACGTGGGAGGAGAAAATGCTGGGCCTCGAATTAGGAGGCTACCTGGGGGTGTCCTGAAGTGGGTTTGCCCCTCCTGGGAGCAGATATGGCAGAGAATTGGGAGTAAGGAGAGAGGGTGGGAGTAAGGAGAGAGGGTGGGAGTAAGGAGAGCCTGTGGGCTTGAAGTAGATGTCCGTGTTGAGTCAGTCACCGGAGATGGAGACCCAGGAAGGAGAGGAAGGTGGCTGGGATGGTCCAGGTGGGCATGAGGTCAGGGTGGAAGGTGTTGGTGAAGTTGATGAACTGCTCAACCTCCTCATGGGAGCACGAGGTGGCGTTGATGCAGGCATCGATGTCGCGGAGGAAGAGGTGGGGAGTGGTGCCAGAGAAGCTGTGGAAGGGGGTCTGTTCTACGTAGCTGAAAATGTGTTGCTGGAAAAGCGCAGCATAGGTCAGGCGGCATAGCTGACAAAGAGGCAGGCAGAGCTGGGGCCCAGACGGGTGCCCACGGCTACCCCTTTGGTCTGGAGGAAGTGGGAGGATCAGGAGGAGAAGTCGTTGAGGGTGAGGACCAGTCGAGGGAGTGTGTCGGTGGAAGGGTACAGGTCGGGTCAACGGGAGAGGAAGACACGGAGGGCTTGGAGGCCCTGGTCATGGAGGATGGAGGTGTAGAGGGTTTGGATATCCATGGCGAAGATGAGGCATTGGGGGCCGGGGGAATTGGACGTCACGGAGGAGGTGGGGGACGTGAGCGGTGTCTCAAATGTATGTGGGGAGATACTGGACAAAGGGGGACAGGACGGTGTTGAGATATGAGACGATAACTTCGGTAGGGAAGGAGCAGGTAGAGACTGGGGCAGTCAGGTTTGTGAAGTTGGAGGTGGAACCAGGGTTCCCGGACTATGAAAGCTGAAGATGGGAGATCCCCTGAGGTGATGAGGTGGGAGACGATGGTTTAGTGAGGGGAGGTGAGGTGTGGTTGAGGGGGGCAGTAGGAGGAGGTGTTGTTTCTGACCTATCACCTTCCCCCAACCCAACCCAACCCAACCCCCACCCTCCTATTTATCTCTCAGCCTCCTTCCCCCTCCCGCATTCCTGATGAAGGGCTTATGCCCGAAACGTCTAGTCTCCTGCCCCTCGGATGCTGCCGGACCTGCTGCGCTTTTCCAGCACCGCACTGTGTTTGTGTGTGTCTGTGTGTATGAGAGTGTGTGTGTCTGTGTGTATGAGAGTGTGTGTCTGTGTGTATGAGAGAGTGTATGTGTCTGTGTGTATGAGAGTGTGTGTCTGTGTGTATGAGAGAGTGTGCGTGTCTGTGTGTATGAGAGGGTGTGTGTGTCTGTGTGTGTGAGTGGGGGGGGTGTGTGCCTGTGTGTATGAGAGTGTGTGTGTATGTGTGTGAGAGGCTGTGTGTGTGTGTGTATGAGAGGGTGTGTGTGTGTCTGTGTGTATGAGAGAATGTGTGAGTGTCTGTGTATATGAGAGTGTGTGTGTGTCTGTGTGTGTGAGAGTGTGTGTGTGTCTGTGTGTATGAGAGGGGGTGTGTGTGTCTGTATGTATGAGAGTGTGTGTGTGTCTGTGTATATGAGAGCGTGTGTGTGTGTGTGTGTGAGAGAGGGTGTGTGTGTGTCTGTATGTATGAGAGTGTGTGTGTGTCTGTGTATATGAGAGTGTGTGTGTGTGTGTGTGAGAGAGGGTGTGTGTGTGTCTGTATGTATGAGAGTGTGTGTGTGTCTGTGTGTATGAGAGGGTGTGTGTGTGTCTGTGTATGAGAGTGTGTGTGTGTGTCTGTATGTATGAGAGTGTGTGTGTGTCTGTGTGTGTGAGAGGGGGTGTGTGTGTCTATGTGTATGAGAGGGGGTGTGTGTGTCTGTGTATGAGAGTGTGTGTGTGTGTCTGTATGTATGAGAGTGTGTGTGTGCGTGTGTGTGTGTGTATGAGATGGTGTGTGCGTGTCTGTGTATATGAGAGTGTGTGTGTGTGTGTATGAGATGGTGTGTGCGTGTCTGTGTATATGAGAGTGTGTGTGTGTGTTTGAGATGGTGTGTGCGTATCTGTGTGTATGAGAGGGTGTGTGTGTGTCTGTGTGTATGAGAGGGTGTGTGTGTGCCTGTGTATATGAGAGTGTGTCTGTGTGTGTATGAGATGGTGTGTGCGTGTCTGTGTGTATGAGAGTGTGTGTGTGTCTGTGTATATGAGAGTGTGTGTGTGTGTGTGAGAGAGGGTGTGTGTGTGTCTGTATGTATGAGAGTGTGTGTGTGTCTGTGTGTATGAGAGGGTGTGTGTGTGTCTGTGTATGAGAGTGTGTGTGTGTGTGTCTGTATGTATGAGAGTGTGTGTGTGTCTGTGTGTGTGAGAGGGGGTGTGTGTGTCTATGTGTATGAGAGGGGGTGTGTGTGTCTGTGTATGAGAGTGTGTGTGTGTGTCTGTATGTATGAGAGTGTGTGTGTGTCTGTATGTGTGAGAGGGGGTGTGTGTGCCTGTGTGTATGAGAGTGTGTGTGTGTCTGTGTTTATGAGAGTGTGTGTGTGTGTCTGTGTATATGAGAGTGTGTGTGTGCGTGTGTGTGTGTGTATGAGATGGTGTGTGCGTATCTATGTGTATGAGTGTGTGTGTGTCTATGTGTATGAGAGGGTGTGTGTGTGTCTGTGTATATGAGAGTGTGTGTGTGTGTGTGTGTATGAGATGGTGTGTGCGTGTCTGTGTATATGAGAGTGTGTGTGTGTGTGTGTGTGTGTGTGTTTGAGATGGTGTGTGCGTGTCTGTGTATATGAGAGTGTGTGTGTGTGTGTTTGAGATGGTGTGTGCGTATCTGTGTGTATGAGAGGGTGTGTGTGTGTCTGTGTGTATGAGAGGGTGTGTGTGTGTCTGTGTATATGAGAGTGTGTGTGTGTGTGTGTGTCTGTGTGTGTATGAGATGGTGTGTGCGTGTCTGTGTGTATAAGAGGGTGTGTGTGTCTGTGCGTGTGTGAGAGAGAGGGTGGATGTGCGTGCTTTGGTTTGAGATGACAGTAATCAGTAAATGACAGTGCTGTTATCTGGAGTTTTAATCTTATCAATAGTCTAAGGATAACTCAGCAATTGCCTTTGTAATGATTCAGCAGGGAAAGTCCCTCTGCAATAATCCCAAAGTGAACCTGGAGCGTTGATCTGCGTGTATTCTGTGTAGTCAGCGACCATGTGAAGCGCTGGCCTAGAACTCTCTCTCTGCTGATACCCCGTGTAAGAGCTGTCTCCCCACCCCCCACTCCATTCCTGATGTGTCCCACATGCCTGTGACCTTGGTCAGGGATGATGGAAGGTGAGGACCAACCAGCCGGTCCCTGTCGGAGCTGCACAGGGTGGGGGGGAGGTGAGGGTGATCACTGATTGACAGGCTGCTCACACAGGGCACCTTTTCTCATTCCACTGCGGATCGCTCCTGGGAAAACACTGATGCCTTTGATCCTGAGCCTGACCTCTCACCAACTGGCATCAGGTCAGGGCCAAACGTGGTGACCTCCTGTTCAACTCTGCCGCCATCGCGGCTTAGGTCTCGTTAACCCTTTGATTTCATAAGGGAGAAAGTTAAAAATCACACAACACCAGGTTATAGTCTCAATCCCCTCGTATCTCCCCCCGTGTCTCAATCCCCTCGTATCTCCCCCCACGTCTCAATCCCCTCATATCTCTCCCCGTGTCTCAATCCCCTCGTATCTCTCTCCCCGTGTCTCAATCTCCTTGTATTTCCCCCCGTGTCTCAATCCCCTCGTATCTCTCCCTCCGCGTCTCAATCCCCTCGTATCTCTCTCCCCGTGTCTCAATCCCCTCGTATCTCTCCCTCCGCGTCTCAATCCCCTCGTATCTCTCCCCCCGCGTCTCAATCCCCTCGTATCTCTCCCCCCGCGTCTCAATCTCCTCGTATCTCTCTCCCCGTGTCTCAATCTCCTCGTACCTCTCCCCCTAAGTGGAAGCACACTAGCTTTCAGAACGACACTCCTTCATCAGGTGATAGTGGAGGACACAATTCTCAGGCACAGAATTTATAGCAAAAACTTACAGTGTGATGTAACTGAAATTATACACTGAAAAAACACCTCGGTTGTCTGTTGAGTCTTTCATCTGTTCGAATACTGTGATAGTTTCACTTCTTTCATGTGTAAATCACCAAACCTTTTTTTTAAAAAAGTTGCTTTCTCGGGTTAGCTGTTAACAATTGGTGTGAGCTAGACAATATGTTGGTAATCTTCGAGGAGAAAGTGAGGTCTGCAGATGCTGGAGATCAGAGCTGAAAATGTGTTGCTGGAAAAGCGCAGCAGGTCAGGCAGCATCCAAGGAGCAGGAGAGTCGACATTTCAGGCATAAGCCCTTCATCAGGAAGGGCTGTTCCTTGGATGCTGCCTGACCTGCTGCGCTTTTCCAGCAACACATTTTCAGCTCTGATCTCCAGCATCTGCAGACCTCACTTTCTCCAATCCTCCAACTTCCTCCAAACTAAAGGAGTAGCCATGGGCACCCGCATGGGCCCCAGCTATGCCTGCCTCTTCGTAGGATATGTGGAACAGTCCATCTTCCGCAGCTACACTGGCACCACCCCCCACCTTTTCCTCCGCTACATCGATGACTGTATCGGCGCTGCCTCGTGCTCCCACGAGGAGGTTGAACAGTTCATCAACTTTACCAACACCTTCCACCCCGACCTCAAATTCACCTGGACTGTCTCAGACTCCTCCCTCCCCTTCCTAGACCTTTCCATTTCTATCTCGGGCGACCGAATCAACACGGACATCTACTATAAACCGACTGACTCCCACAGTTATCTAGATTACACCTCCTCCCACCCTGCCCCCTGTAAAAACGCCATCCCATATTCCCAATTCCTTCGTCTCTGCCGCATCTACACCCAGGAGGACCAGTTCCAACACCGCACAGCCCAGATGGCCTCCTTCTTCAAGGACCGCAGATTCCCCCCAGACGTGATCGACGATGCCCTCCACCGCATCTCCTCCACTTCCCGTTCCTCCGCCCTTGAGCCTCGCCCCTCCAACCGCCACCAGGACAGAACCCCACTGGTTCTCACCTACCACCCCACCAACCTCCGTATACAGCGTATCATCCGCCGTCATTTCCGCCACCTCCAAATGGACCCCACCACCAGGGATATATTTCCCTCCCCTCCCCTATCAGTGCTCCGAAAAAACCACTCCTTCTGTGACTCCCTCGTCAGGTCCACACCCCCCACCAACCCAACCTCCACTCCCGGCACCTTCCCCTGCAACCGCAGGAAATGCAAAACTTGCGCCCACACTTCCTCCCTTACCTCCCTCCAAGGCCCCAAGGGATCCTTCCATATCCGCCACAAATTCGCCTGCACCTCCACACACATCATTTACTGCATCCGCTGCGCCCGATGTGGCCTTCTCTATATTGGGGAGACAGGTCACCTACTTGCGGAACGTTTCAGAGAACACCTCTGGGACACCCGGACCAACCAACCCAACCACCCTGTGGCTCAACACTTCAACTCCCCCTCCCACTCCACCAAGGACATGCAGGTCCTTGGACTCCTCCATCGCCAGAACATAACAACACGACGGCTGGAGGAAGAGCACCTCATCTTCCGCCTGGGAACCCTCCAACCACAAGGGATGAACTCAAATTCTCCCGTTTCCTCATTTCCCCTCCCCCCACCTTGTCCCAGTCAAATCCCTCTAACTCTGCACAGCCTTCCTAATCTGCAATCTTCTTCCTGACCTCTCAGCCCCCACTCCCACTCCGGCCTATCACCCTCACCTTGACCTCCATCGCATTTCCAACGCCCCTCCCCCAAGTCCCTCCTCCCTACCTTTTATCTTAGCCTGCTGGACACACTCTCCTCATTCCTGAAGAAGGGCTCATGCCCGAAACGTCGATTTTCCTGTTCCTTGGATGCTGCCTGGCCTGCTGCGCTTTTCCAGCAACACATTTTCAGGCGTATGTTAAAGGTGTTGGCCCACTCTGTCTATGCCATGGTGATTAGATTGACTCTAATCTAAAAAGCGAGCTAAGTGATGAAGGAGCGGCGCTCTGAAAGCTAGTGCTTCCAAACAACCCTGTTGGACTCTAACCTGGCGTTGTGTGATTTCTAACTGTGGTAAATAGCATCTTCTGTGAGCCACAGACATCTCTAGGCACTAATGTAGCGTACTCACTGTTACAGTACAGGAACGACAGCAGCCAGTTTGAATACACAGCCAGTTCTCACACACAGGACTGATACCCAGTTTTTATGACACAGACTGGGGATATTGACCAGGAACGCTGGAGAGAGACACACAGCGGCAAATGTGTTGCTGGTCAAAGCACAGCAGGTTAGGCAGCATCTCAGGAATAGAGAATTCGACGTTTCGAGCATAAGCCCTTCATCAGGAATAAGAGAGAGAGAGCCAAGCCGGCTGAGATAAAAGGTAGGGAGGAGGGACTAGGGGGAGGGGCGATGGAGGTGGGATAGGTGGAAGGAGGTAACGGGTCTGTTTGAGAACGTGGCTGAAGAGCTTCTGTGCAGAGGAGATGACCTGGGGGGTGCAGTGAGAGAGGGACTCACTGAAATGAGCCGAGACACACAGCGGCCAGGGGAAGTTGGATAGAAATGGTTTCGGCCCTCAGATTTGCGGAAATGTTCACGTCGGCCATTTTGAAAAGATTTCACACGGTCATAGAGCTTCGCTCTAACCCATCCAGGCCGACCAGATTAATCCAATCCCATTGGCCAGCACTTGGCCCGTATCTCTCTCAACCCTTTCCAATCATATACCCACCCAAATGCCCTTAAAAGGAGATGGCATGTAATGGGGTGGGGACTGAATGACTAAACTGTTAAGGACCAGAAGGCAAAAGGTGTAATAATTATGGAAAGAAACGAGATTTGGTGTCATTGCCATAACAAATCAAAACAGTTACAACACCGAAAACAAGTTTCCCACAGGAAATGGAGGACAAAGTTCATCATCTAAAGCTGTGAACCCAATGTGTTGAGTTGAGAAGGTCTGAATCACAGAGTCTCTACAGTGTAGAAGCAGGCCATTCGGCCCACCAAGACTCCGAAGGACATCCCAAACAGACGCACCGCATCCCTGTAACCCTGCATTTCCCCATTGCTGATCCACCCTAACCTACACATCCCTGGGCACTATGGGTAATTTAGGACGGCCAATCCACCCTAACCTGCACATCCCTGGGCACTATGGGTAATTTAGGACGGCCAATCCACCCTAACCTACATATCCCTGGGCACTATGGGTAATTAAGCATGGCCAATCCACCCTAACCTGCACATCCCTGGGCACTATGGGTAATTTAGCATGGCCAATCCACCCTAACCTGCATATCCCTGGGCACTATGGGTAATTAAGCATGGCCAATCCACCCTAACCTGCACATCCCTGGGCACTATGGGTAATTTAGGACGGCCAATCCACCCTAACCTACATATCCCTGGGCACTATGGGTAATTTAGCACGGCCAATCCACCCTAACCTGCACATCCCTGGGCACTATGGGTAATTTAGCATGGCCAATCCACCCTAACCTGCACATCCCTGGGCACTATGGGTAATTTAGCATGGCCAATCCACCCTAACCTACACATCCCTGGACACTATGGGTAATTTAGGACGGCCAATCCACCCTAACCTGCACATCCCTGGGCACTATGGGTAATTTAGCATGGCCAATCCACCCTAACCTACACATCCCTGGGCACTATGGGTAATTTAGCATGGCCAATCCACCCTAACCTGCACATCCCTGGGCACTATGGGTAATTTAGCACGGCCAATCCGCCCTAACCTGCGCATCTTTGGACTGTGGGAGGAAACCGGAGCACCCGGAGGAAACCCACACAGACACGGGGAGAATGTGCAAACTCCACACAGTCAGTCACCCTGAGGCTGAAATCGAACCCAGGTCCCTGACGCCGTGAGGCAGCAGCGCTAATATGGAAAATAAAGAGCATGAAAGCAAGGGAAGGGTTAAAGCATGGAGACCGATTTGTTGCAAAGGGATCTGCGGAACGCAGGATGGGATAAGGACAGTGGAACGCTGTTACACCAATGAGCAGAACAAGGTTGAGACTGAAAGGTCTCTATGGTGAGATGTGATAACACAGTTAGTAAAGTTAGCATCCCTGTTAAGTATCATTATGACAAGATTAGGACCACAAATATTTGGGACATGACATTAAATATTTAGTTAATAGTTAGTAGAGTCAGCCTGCTTGAGACTATTGACAATAAATATCTAATCATGACATTAGGAAAATATTAAGTAGGGTCTGAAATGAAAGACCATTATTACAAAAGCTGACACTAAATATCTAACCGTGACATTAAGTAGAATGTCAGGGGCACAACTAAAGAGATTATGGGCACTAACATCACTGGTTTATTGGGTAACTAGAGTGAGGTATTTTGATTAATATAGTTGGACCTGCTGGAAAGCTAACAGGAACATAATTTTAAGAAATATAATAAAACCACGGACACTGAGGTTTGTGGGCGTTTGAGAATCTACTTTTTCAATGTCACAGTTTTTTTGTTCGCCAATGAAAACACCTACTTTTTGAAGAGCTCTCTGCGTCTCCTGGTGATTTTCCACGGCACTAGCCACTGTGCCGCCCCACGGCTGGTTTGTGAGGCAGAGCGATGCCAGTAATCTGGGTTCAGTTCCGGCACCGGCTGAGCTCACCACGAAGGACTCTCCTTTTCAACCTCTGCCCTCATGTGGTGCCCCTCAGGTTTGAACCACTGATGGCGGAGAGACCCTGCTGCCCTGTGGGACAACGGAAACGTCACCTTTCTAGTGTGCCTTGAGTCGAAGAGGGGTGCTTTAAGCAAAGTGAAAAGAAAGAGATTTAGATTACTTTAGATTACTTACAGTGTGGAAACAGGCCCTTCGGCCCAACAAGTCCACACCGACCCGCCGAAGAGCAACCCACCCAGACCCATTCCCCTACATTTATCCCTTCACCTAACACCACGGGCAATTTAGCACGGCCAATTCACCTAACCTACACATCCCTGGGCACTATGGGTAATTTAGCACGGCCAATCCACCCTAACCTACACATCCCTGGGCACTATGGGCAATTTAGCGTGGCCAATTCACCTAACCTACACATCCCTCGGCACTATGGGTAATTTAGCACGGCCAATTCACCTAACCTACACATCCCTGGGCACTATGGGTAATTTAGCATGGCCAATTCACCTAACCTACACATTCCTGGGCACTATGGGTAATTTAACACGGCCAATCCACCCTCACCTACACATCCCTGGGCACTATGGGTAATTTAACATGGCCAATTCACCTAACCTACACATTCCTGGGCACTATGGGTAATTTAACACGGCCAATCCACCCTAACCTACACATCCCTGGGCACTATGGGTAATTTAACATGGCCAATTCACCTAATCTACACATCCCTGGGCACTATGGGTAATTTAACATGGCCAATTCACCTAACCTACACATCCCTGGGCACTATGGGTAATTTAACACGGCCAATTCACCCTAACCTGCACATCCCTGGGCACTATGGGTAATTTAACACGGCCAATTCACCTAACCTATATATCTCTGGGCACTATGGGTAATTTAACATGGCCAATTCACTCTAACCTGCACATTTTTGGACTGTGGGAGGAAACCGGAACACCTGGAGGAAACCCACGCAGACACGTAGTGGAGACATCTGGTGATGATGGGTTGGGGGGGGGAAGAGATAGTGTCACTGGACTAGTGCGACAATGGCTCATGGTAATGCTGGTAGAATTCGGTCATGGTGGGGCATTTTGTTGAGATTTGTAAGAATCCTACCTGGTTCATTAATATCCTTTAGGTGAGGAAATCTGGTCCAATGGGACTCCAGGCCTCCGTGAAGATGATTGAGCCTTAATGGTGTTTAATGGCAAGCCAGTCAGGTCAAAGGGCAATCAAAGGTTGGCGACCAAGGCTGGTCACGTCTCACCAAAGAGTGAACTTCGGAAAACTCGTATCGCCGATGGAACATTCTTCCAAAGCCAAGATCCTGACCATTAGAGCAGGGGGTTGTCCTAGAACTGGGAGCAACACCAGGCGTACCACAGCTGGAGTAATACTGCTGGAAATGGATGCATTTTGTTTTGCAGTTATCAGGACAAATGCAAGAATGTCAAGCTTCAATAATTGCTGCAG
Organism: Hemiscyllium ocellatum; assembly: GCF_020745735.1. Taxonomy (NCBI): domain Eukaryota; kingdom Metazoa; phylum Chordata; class Chondrichthyes; order Orectolobiformes; family Hemiscylliidae; genus Hemiscyllium; species Hemiscyllium ocellatum. The sequence goes on along the minus strand of NC_083444.1, from coordinate 10,786,735 downwards.
CGATAGAAAAAGGCGCGGATCGGTTGGTGAATCAGCTTTGACAGATTTACCAGGAGGTTGCCAGGGTCGGAGGGTCTGAGCTACAGGGAGAGGCTGAACAGGCTGGGGCTGTTTTCCCTGGAGCGTCGGAGGCTGAGGGGTGACCTTATAGAGGTTTACAAAATTATGAGGGGCATGGATAGGATAAATAGGCAAAGTCTTTTCCCTGGTGTGGGGGAGTCCAGAACTAGAGGGCATAGGGTCAGGGTGAGAGGGGAAAGATATAAAAGGGACCTAAGGGACATCTTTTTCACACAGAGGGTGGTACGGGTATGGAATGAGCTGCCAGAGGTAGTGGTGGAGGCTGGTACAATTACAGCATTTAGAGTCATAGAGATGTACAGCACGGAAATAGAGCCTTCGGTCCAACCCGTCCATGCCGACCAGATATCCCAACCCAATCTAGTCCCACCTGCCAGCACCCGGCCCATATCCCTCCAAAGCCTTCCTATTCATATACCCATCCAAATGCCTCTTAAATGTTGCAATTGTATCAGCCTCCACCACTTCCTCTGGCAGCTCATTCCATACACGTACCACCCTCTGTGTGAAAAAGTTGCCCCTTAGGTCTCTTTTATATCTTTCCCCTCTCACCCTAAACCTATGCCCCTCTAGTTCTGGACTCCCCACCCCCAGGGAAAAGACTTTGTCTATTCATCCTATTCATGTCCCTCATAATTTTGTAAACCTCTATAAGGTCACCCCTCAGCCTCCGACGCTCCAGGGAAAACAGCCCCTTCCTGTTCAGCCTCTCCCTGTATCTCAGACCCTCCCACCCTGGCAACATCCTTGTAAATCTTTTCTGAACCCTTTCAAGTTTCACAACATCTTTCCGATAGGAAGGAGACCAGAATTGCACACAATATTGCAACACTGGCCTAACCAATGTCCTGTACAGCCGCAACGTGACCTCCCAACTCCTGTACTCAATACTCTGACCAATAAAGGAAAGCATACCAAATGCCTTCTTCACTATCCTATCTACCTGCGACTCCACTTCAAGGAGCTATGAACCTGTACTCCAAGGTCTCTCTGTTCAGTAACACTCCCTAGGACCTTACCATTAAGTGTATAAGTCCTATAAAGATTTGCTTTCCCAAAATGCAGCACCTCGCATTTATGTGAATTAAACTTCATCTGCCACTTCTCAGCCCATTGGCCCATCTGGTCCAGATCCTGTTGTAATCTGAGGTAACCCTCTTCGCTGTCCACTATACCTCCAATTTTGGTGTCATCTGCAAACTTACTAACTGTACCTCTTATGCTCGCATCCAAATCATTTATGTAAATGACAAAAAGTAGAGTGCCCAGCACTGATCCTTGTGGCACTCCACTGGTCACAGGCCTCCAGTCTGAAAAACAACCCTCCACCACCACCCTCTGTCTTCTACCTTTGAGCCAGTTCTGTATCCAAATGGCTAGTTCTCCCTGTATCCCGTGAGATCTAAACTTGCTAATCAGTCTCCCATGGGGAACCTTGTCGAACGCCTTACTGAAGTCCATATAGATCACATCTACTGCTCTGCCCTCATCAATCTTCTGTGTTACTTTATCAAAAAACTCAATCAAGTTTGTGAGACATGATTTCCCACACACAAAGCCATGTTGACTATCCCGAATCAGTCCTTGCCTTTCCAAATACATGTACATCCTGTCCCTCAGGATTCCCTCCAACAACTTGCCCACCACCGAGGTCAGGCTCACCGGTCTATAGTTCCCTGGCTTGTCTTTACCACCCTTCTTAAACAGTGGCACCACGTTTGCCAACCTCCAGTCTTCCGGCACCTCACCCGTGACTATCGATGATACAAATATCTCAGCAAGGGGCCCAGCAATCACTTCTCTAGCTTCCCACAGAGTTCTCGGGTACACCTGATCAGGTCCTGGGGATTTATCCATCTTTAACCTTTTCAAGACATCCAGCACTTCCTCCTCTGTAATCTGGACATTTTGCAAGATGTCACCATCTATTTCCCTACAGTCTATATCTTCCATATCCTTTTCCACAGTAAATACTGATGCAAAATATTCATTTAGTATCTCCCCCATTTTCTGTGGCTCCACACAAAGGCCGCCTTGCTGATCTTTGAGGGACCCTATTCTCTCCCAAGTTACCCTTTTGTCCTTAATATATTTGTAAAACCCCTTTGGATTCTCCTTAATTCTATTTGCCAAAGCTATCTCATGTCCCCGTTTTGCCCTCCTGATTTCCCTCTTAAGTAAACTCCTACTTCCTTTATATTCTAAGGATTCACTCGATCTATCCTGTCTATACCTGACATATGCTTCCTTCTTTTTCTTAACCAAACCCTCAATTTCTTTAGTCATCCAGCATTCCCTATACCTACCAGCCTTCCCTTTCACCCTGACAGGAATATACTTTCTCTGGATTCTTGTTATCTCATTTCTGAAGGCTTCCCATTTTCCAGCCGTCCCTTTACCTGCGAACATCTGCCTCCAATCAGCTTTTAAAAGTTCTTGCCTAATACCGTCAAAATCGGCCTTTCTCCAGTTTAGAACTTCAACTTTTAGATCTGGTCTATCCTTTTCCATCACTATTTTAAATCTAATAGAATTATGATCGCTGGCCCCAAAGTGCTCCCTCACTGACACCTCAGTCACCTGCCCTGCCTTATTTCCCAAGAGTAGGTCAAGTTTTGCACCTTCTCTAGTAGGTACATCCACATACTGAATCAGAAAATTGTCTTGTACACACTTAACAAATTCCTCTCCATCTAAACCTTTAACACTATGGCAGTCCCAGTCTATGTTTGGAAAGTTAAAATCCCTGACCATAACTACCCTATTATTCTTACAGATAGCTGAGATCTCCTTACAAGTTTGTTTCTCAATTTCCCTCTGACTATTGGAGGGGTCTATAATACAATCCCAATAAGGTGATCATCCCTTTCTTATTCCTCAGTTCCACCCAAATAATTTCCCTGGATGTATTTCTGGGAATATCCTCCCTCAGCACAGCTGTAATGCTATCCCTTATCAAAAACGCCACTCCCCCTCCTCTCTTGCCTCCCTTTCTATCCTTCCTGTAGCATTTGTATCCTGGAACATTAAGCTGCCAGTCCTGCCCATCCCTGAGCCATGTTTCTGTAATTGCTATGATATCCCAATCCCATGTTCCTAACCATGCCCTGAGTTCATCTCCCTTCCCTGTTAGGCCCCTGGCATTGAAATAAATGCAGTTTAATTTATTAATCCTACCTTGTCCCTGCCTGCCCTGACTGTTTGACTCAATTCTGTTCTCAGCTGTACCCCTCTCAGATCGATCACTTTCCTCACTATCTCCCAAAACAGCATACCTGTTTGAAATGGGTATATCCACAAAGACTCCTGCACTAGCTGCCTACCTCTCTTACCCTTCCTGGAGTTAACCCATCTATGTGACTGTATCTGAGACCTTCCCCCCTTCCTATAACTGCCATCCATCACATACTGTAGCTGTTGTAAATTCCTTATCGCTTCTATTTGTCTCTCCAACCGATCGACTTGATCTGATAAGATTCGCATCCAACAGCATTTATGGCAGATATAATCCGCAATAATCCTTAAACTCTCTTTAAACTCTCACACCTGACAAGAAGTACATCTCACTGCAAAGGCCACTGTTGCTCCTTCACAATCTACAGACCCAGAAAATAACACCGTCTTATTCCTCTACAAAACATTCCCCAAGGTTAAATGAATAGCTATGGCTTATATTTTAATTTTAATCAAGAGACATATCTCCTAAAAGATATAATCAAGAAAGAATCCACTCCTGCAGCCTTTCTCTTGTACAGACTTAAAACAACAATAACTTACCTGATTCCGTGCTGTGAACTTTGCCCAAGAGTTCCTCCAAGATTAGTTGTGAATTGTACTGTTTGTTAATTTTCCCAGACGCACTCCGATGTCCAGCGATACACCAATTCTAACTTCAAAGGCGGTAACTGTGCAGGTTCTCTCTCTCTCTCTCTCTCCCTCCTGCACTGTCCTCACCATGTGCTTCATTTATCTGCCCTTTTCCCTTTTAAAACTGCTGTTGTTTTGACTCTTTTTTTTCCCCCAAGGTTCCAAAACGATGCAACAGCATATAAAACGGAAATTGCTGCTCCTGGAATTCACCTCCAACACCTAAAAATACCTCGAAAAAGGAACAGCTCTTACAGCTAGAAATTTTTCCCGTCCTCCATCTTGGATTACCCAGAGTTTAAGAGGCATCTGGATGGGTATATGAATAGGAAGGGTTTGGAGGGATATGGGCCGGGTGCTGGCAGGTGGGACTGGATTGGGTTGGGATATCTGGTCAGCATGGACGGGTCGGACCGAAGGGTCTGTTTCCGTGCTGTACATCTCTATGACTGAGTTATGAGGGGAAAGTGCAGATCAGAACCTAGATTAGAGTGGTGCTGGAAAAGCACAGCAGGTCAGGCAGCATCCGAGGAGCAGGAGAATCCACGTTTCGGGCCATTCATCAGGAATTGACTGAGGTATGGTCCAGGGAAGAGTAATAGACTTCTCAGCTCTCCGGTGACTCGACTAAGGTGCAAGGCCTGAACGTATACTTTCTGTTTGCAGAGGAAATGAGCCAGCATGTGAATGGACATCACCTCCAGCAAGTGTGGATGTTCACAACTTGATTGATTGCCTCAAACAGCTCAGGGTGTTTAGCCAGTCCTCCCCAGACATTAAAACCAGGACAAACTGCGTGCATCTTTGGTCATTATTATATGGAGTGTTGAGAAAAGGATTCATCGGGATTCATGAAATGGTCATTAAACGGGGGTCATGGAATTCAGGCCACTGGTGGAATGATTAAAGGAGAGTGAGGGAAAATGTTTCTTACCCGCGGGCTGACCTGAAACACACAATCCGAAACAGCAAAAAAAGATAGAGAGTTAAGCCCCACTTGAATGTTTATTTGAGATGTTGTAACCATTACAATGGTAAGGTTCTTGGTAGTGTAGATGAGCAGAGAGATCTCGGTGTCCACACACACAGATCCCTCAAAGTTGCCACCCAGGTTGATAGGGTTGTTAAGAAGGCATACGGTGTGTTAGCTTATACTGGTAGCGTTTCGGAGCCATGAGGTCATGCTGCAGCTGTACAAAACTCTGGAGCGGCCGCACTTGGAGTATTGTGGACAGTTCTGCTCACCGCATTATAAGAAGGATGTGGAAAGAGTGCAGAGGAGATTTACTCGGACGTTGCCTGGAATGGAGGGAAGGTCTTACCAGGAAAGGCTGAGGGACTTGAGGCTGTTTTCGTTAGAAGTAGGTTGAGGGGTGACTTAATTGAGACACGTAACATAATCAGAGGGTTAGATAGGGTGGACAGGGAGAGTCTTTTCCCTCGGATGGTGATGGCTAGCACAAGGGGACATAGCTTTAAACTGAGGGCTAATAGATACAGGACAGATGTCAGAGGTTGTTACTTTATTCAGAGTAGCAGGGGTGTGGACCGCACTGCCTGTAACAGTCGTAAACTCAACAACTTTAATGGCATTTAGATAGTCATTGGATAGACATATGGATGAGAATAGAATAGTGTAGGTTAGATGGGCGTCAGATTGGTTCCACAAGTTGGTGCAACATCGAGGGCCGAAGGGCCTGTACTGCGCTGGAATGTTCGATGTTCTATGTTCTTATTAGGGCTGTGGACAGGAAGTGTGGTAAGGCTGCATGGCTGCTTCTGAGATAGCATGGACATGATAGGCCAAATGGACAACCACCATGAGACTAACTTCCATGGCGTTCAAATAGTCTGCAGAGGAGGTGTGAAATGTGAGAGAGACCTTGTGTTTTAATGGAACACCACATTGCCCTTGTCATGGTCATGACAAAAAGATAAAGGAACTTGATGAAAAGGGTTTCCCAGCCGGAGATCCTTTGAGACTGGAAGGCGTCTAGAAATAGATGGAGAGCCGCAGGCAAGGACAACAAAGGTAAAGGCAGCAGGGTCTGACAGGACAACAGACGTCTCAAACCTTAAAGAGGGAGAACACTAATAGGAGTTAAATACCAGAGAGAAACACCAAACCACAAACTGGGGAAAGGCTGAGGAGGAGAGGCCCCCATCTCACACACTGTCCCACTCTCAGATACCAGCTCCCCCATCTCACACACTGTCCCACTCTCAGATACCAGCTCCCCCATCACACACACTGTCCCACTCTCAGATACCAGCTCCCCCATCACTCACACTGTCCCACTCTCAGATACCACCTCCCCCATCACTCACACTGTCCCACTCTCAGATACCAGCTCCCCCATCACTCACACTGTCCCACTCTCAGATACCAGCTCCCCCATCACTCACACTGTCCCACTCTCAGATACCAGCTCCCCCATCACACACACTGTCCCACTCTCAGATACCACCTCCCCCATCACACACACTGTCCAACTCTCAGATACCAGCTCCCCCATCACACACACTGTCCCACTCTCAGATACCAGCTCCCCCATCACTCACACTGTCCCACTCTCAGATACCAGCTCCCCCATCACTCACACTGTCCCACTCTCAGATACCAGCTCCCCCATCACACACACTGTCCCACTCTCAGATACCAGCTCCCCCATCACTCACACTGTCCCACTCTCAGATACCAGCTCCCCCATCACACACACTGTCCCACTCTCAGATACCAGCTCCCCCATCACTCACACTGTCCCATTCTCAGATACCAGATCCCCCATCACACACACTGTCCCACTCTCAGATACCAGCTCCCCCATCACTCACACTGTCCCACTCTCAGATACCAGCTCCCCATCTCACACATTGTCTCACTCTCAGATACCAGCTCCCCCATCACTCACACTGTCCCACTCTCAGATACCAGCTCGCCCATCACTCACACTGTCCCACTCTCAGATACCAGCTCCCCCATCACACACACTGTCCCACTCTCAGATACCAGCTCCCCCATCACACACACTGTCCCACTCTCAGATACCAGCTCCCCCATCACTCACACTGTCCCACTCTCAGATACCAGCTCCCCCATCACTCACACTGTCCCACTCTCAGATACCAGCTCCCCCATCACTCACACTGTCCCACTCTCAGATACCAGCTCCCCCATCACACACACTGTCCCACTCTCAGATACCAGCTCCCCCATCACTCACACTGTCCCACTCTCAGACACCAGCTCCCCATCACACACACTGTCCCACTCTCAGATACCAGCTCCCCCATCACACACACTGTCCCACTCTCAGATACCAGCTCCCCCATCACACACACTGTCCCACTCTCAGATACCAGCTCCCCCATCACTCACACTGTCCCACTCTCAGATACCACCTCCCCATCACACACACTGTCCCACTCTCAGATACCAGCTCCCCATCACACACACTGTCCCACTCTCAGATACCAGCTCCCCCATCACACACACTGTCCCACTCTCAGATACCAGCTCCCCCATCACTCACACTGTCCCACTCTCAGACACCAGCTCCCCATCACACACACTGTCCCACTCTCAGATACCAGCTCCTCCATCACACACACTGTCCCACTCTCAGATACCAGCTCCCCCATCACACACACTGTCCCACTCTCAGATACCAGCTTCCCCATCACGCACACTGTCCCACTCTCAGATACCAGCTGCCCCCATCACTCACACTGTCCCACTCTCAGATACCAGCTCCCCCATCACGCACAGTGTCCCACTCTCAGATACCACCTCCCCCATCACTCACACTGTCCCACTCTCAGATACCAGCCCCCCCATCTCACACACTGTCCCACTCTCAGATACCAGCTCCCCCATCACACACACTGTCCCACTCTCAGATACCAGCTCCCCCATCACACACACTGTCCCACTCTCAGATACCAGCTCCCCCATCACACACACTGTCCCACTCTCAGATACCAGCTCCTCCATCACTCACACTGTCCCACTCTCAGATACCAGCTCCCCCATCACACACACTGTCCCACTCTCAAATACCAGCTCCCCATCACACACACTGTCCCACTCTCAGATACCAGCTCCCCCATCACTCACACTGTCCCACTCACAGATACCAGCTCCCGCATCACTCACACTGTCCCACTCTCAGATACCAGCTCCCCCATCACTCACACTGTCCCACTCTCAGATACCAGCTCCCCCATCAAACACACTGTCCCACTCTCAGATAGCAGCTCCCCCATCACACACACTGTCCCACTCTCAGATACCAGCTCCCCCATCTCACACACTGTCCCACTCTCAGATACCAGCTCCTCCATCACACTCACTGTCCCACTCTCAGATTCCAGCTCCCCCATCACACACACTGTCCCACTCTCAGATACCAGCTCCCCCATCTCTCACACTGTCCCACTCTCAGATACCAGCTCCCCCATCACACACAGTATCCCACTCTCAGATACCAGCTCCCCCATCACTCACACTGTCCGACTCTCAGATACCACCTCCCCCATCACACACAGTGTCCCACTCTCACATACCAGCTCCCCCATCACACACACTGTCCCACTCTCAGATACCAGCTCCCCATCACTCACACTGTCCCACTCTCAGATACCAGCTCCTCCATCACTCACACTGTCCCACTCTCAGATACCAGCTCCCCCATTTCTCACACTGTCCCACTCTCAGATACCTGCTCCCCCATCACACACACTGTCCCACTCTCAGATTCCAGCTCCCCCATCACACACACTGTCCCACTCTCAGATAGCAGCTCCCCCATCACACACACTGTCCCACTCTCAGATACCAGCTCCCCCATCACTCACACTGTCCCACTCTCAGACACCAGCTCCCCATCACACACACTGTCCCACTCTCAGATACCAGCTCCTCCATCACACACACTGTCCCACTCTCAGATACCAGCTCCCCCATCACACACACTGTCCCACTCTCAGATACCAGCTCCCCCATCACACACACTGTCCCACTCTCAGATACCAGCTCCCCCCATCACTCACACTGTCCCACTCTCAGATACCAGCTCCCCCATCACGCACACTGTCCCACTCTCAGATACCACCTCCCCCATCACTCACACTGTCCCACTCTCAGATACCAGCTCCCCCATCTCACACACTGTCCCACTCTCAGATACCAGCTCCCCCATCACACACACTGTCCCACTCTCAGATACCAGCTCCCCCATCACACACACTGTCCCACTCTCAGATACCAGCTCCCCCATCACACACACTGTCCCACTCTCAGATACCAGCTCCCCCATCTCTCACACTGTCCCACTCTCAGATACCAGCTCCCCCATCACTCACACTGTCCCACTCTCAGATACCAGCTCCCCCATAACTCACACTGACCCACTCTCAGATACCAGCTACCCCATCACTCACACTGTCCCACTCTCAGATACCAGCTCCCCCATCACTCACACTGTCCCACTCTCAGATACCAGCTCCCCCATCACTCACACTGTCCCACTCTCAGATACCAGCTCCCCCATCACTCACACTGTCCCACTCTCAGATACCAGCTCCCCCATCACACACAGTGTCCCACTCTCAGATACCAGCTCCCCCATCACTCACACTGTCCCACTCTCAGATACGAGCTCCCCCATCACGCACACTGACCTACTCTCAGACACCAGCTCCCCATCACACACACAGTCCCACTCTCAGATACCAGCTCCTCCATCACACACTGTCCCACTCTCAGATACCAGCTCCCCCATCACACACACTGTCCCACTCTCAGATACCAGCTCCCCCATCACTCACACTGTCCCACTCTCAGATACCACCTCCCCCATCACTCACACTGTCCCACTCTCAGATACCAGCTCCCCCATCACGCACACTGTCCCACTCTCAGATACCACCTCCCCCATCACTCACACTGTCCCACTCTCAGATACCAGCTCCCCCATCTCACACACTGTCCCACTCTCAGATACCAGCTCCCCCATCACTCACACTGTCCCACTCTCAGATACCACCTCCCTCATCACTCACACTGTCCCACTCTCAGATACCAGCTCCCCCATCTCACACACTGTCCCACTCTCAGATACCAGCTCCCCCATCTCACACACTGTCCCACTCTCAGATACCAGCTCCCCCATCACACACACTGTCCCACTCTCAGATACCAGCTCCCCCATCACACACACTGTCCCACTCTCAGATACCAGCTCCTCCATCACTCACACTGTCCCACTCTCAGATACCAGCTCCCCCATCACTCACACTGTCCCACTCTCAGATACCAGCTCCCCCATCACTCACACTGTCCCACTCTCAGATACCAGCTCCCCCATCACACACAGTCTCCCACTCTCAGATACCAGCTCCCCCAACACACACACTGTCCCACTCTCAGATGCCAGCTCCCCCATCTCTCACACTGTCCCACTCTCAGATACCAGCTCCACCATCACACACACTGTCCCACTCTCAGATACCAGCTCCCCCATCAAACACACTGTCCCACTCTCAGATAGCAGCTCCCCCATCACACACACTGTCCCACTCTCAGATACCAGCTCCCCATCACACACACTGTCCCACTCTCAGATACCAGCTCCCCCATCACACACACTGTCCCACTCTCAGATACCAGCTCCCCCATCTCTCACACTGTCCCACTCTCAGATACCAGCTCCCCCATCACACACAGTGTCCCACTCTCAGATACCAGCTCCCCCATCACTCACACTGTCCCACTCTCAGATACCAGCTTCCCCATCACACACACTGTCCCACTCTCAGATTCCAGCTCCCCCCATCACTCACACTGTCCCACTCTCAGATACCAGCTCCCCCATCACGCACACTGTCCCACTCTCAGATACCACCTCCCCCATCACTCACACTGTCCCACTCTCAGATACCAGCTCCCCCATCTCACACACTGTCCCACTCTCAGATACCAGCTCCCCCATCACACACACTGTCCCACTCTCAGATACCAGCTCCCCCATCACACACACTGTCCCACTCTCAGATACCAGCTCCCCCATCACACACACTGTCCCACTCTCAGATACCAGCTCCTCCATCACTCACACTGTCCCACTCTCAGATACCAGCTCCCCCATCACGCACACTGTCCCACTCTCAGATACCACCTCCCCCATCACTCACACTGTCCCACTCTCAGATACCAGCTCCCCCATCACACACAGTGTCCCACTCTCAGATACCAGCTCCCCCATCACACACACTGTCACACTCTCAGATGCCAGCTCCCCCATCTCTCACACTGTCCCACTCTCAGATACCAGCTCCCCCATCACACACACTGTCCCACTCTCAGATACCAGCTCCCCCATCACACACACTGTCCCACTCTCAGATACCAGCTCCCCCATCACTCACACTGTCCCACTCACAGATACCAGCTCCCGCATCACTCACACTGTCCCACTCTCAGATACCAGCTCCCCCATCACTCACACTGTCCCACTATCAGATACCAGCTCCCCCATCAAATCCACTGTCCCACTCTCAGATAGCAGCTCCCCCATCACACACACTGTCCCACTCTCAGATACCAGCTCCCCCATCACACACACTGTCCCACTCTCAGATACCAGCTCCCCCATCTCTCACACTGTCCCACTCTCAGATACCAGCTCCCCCATCACTCACACTGTCCGACTCTCAGATACCACCTCCCCCATCACACACAGTGTCCCACTCTCACATACCAGCTCCCCCATCACACACACTGTCCCACTCTCAGATACCAGCTCCCCATCACTCACACTGTCCCACTCTCAGATACCAGCTCCTCCATCACACACACTGTCCCACTCTCAGATACCAGCTCCCCCATCACACACACTGTCCCACTCTCAGATACCACCTCCCCATCACACACACTGTCCCACTCTCAGATACCAGCTCCCCCATCACACACACTGTCCCACTCTCAGATACCAGCTCCCCCATCACACACACTGTCCCACTCTCAGATACCAGCTCCCCCATCACTCACACTGTCCCACTCTCAGACACCAGCTCCCCATCACACACACTGTCCCACTCTCAGATACCAGCTCCTCCATCACACACACTGTCCCACTCTCAGATACCAGCTCCCCCCATCACTCACACTGTCCCACTCTCAGATACCAGCTCCCCCATCACGCACACTGTCCCACTCTCAGATACCACCTCCCCCATCACTCACACTGTCCCACTCTCAGATACCAGCTCCCCCATCTCACACACTGTCCCACTCTCAGATACCAGCTCCCTCATCACACACACTGTCCCACTCTCAGATACCAGCTCCCCCATCACTCACACTGTCCCACTCTCAGATACCAGCTCCCCCATCACTCACACTGTCCCACTCTCAGATACCAGCTCCCCCATCACTCGCACTGTCCCACTCTCAGATACCAGCTCCCCCATCACTCACACTGTCCCACTCTCAGATACCAGCTCCCCCATCACTCACACTGTCCCACTCTCAGATACCAGCTCCCCCATCACACACAGTGTCCCACTCTCAGATACCAGCTCCCCCATCACTCACACTGTCCCACTCTCAGATACCAGCTCCCCCATCACGCACACTGTCCCACTCTCAGACACCAGCTCCCCATCACACACACAGTCCCACTCTCAGATACCAGCTCCTCCATCACACACACTGTCCCACTCTCAGATACCAGCTCCCCCATCACACACACTGTCCCACTCTCAGATACTAGCTCCCCCATCACGCACACTGTCCCACTCTCAGATACCAGCTCCCCCATCACTCACACTGTCCCACTCTCAGATACCAGCTCCCCCATCACGCACACTGTCCCACTCTCAGATACCACCTCCCCCATCACTCACACTGTCCCACTCTCAGATACCAGCTCCCCCATCTCACACACTGTCCCACTCTCAGATACCAGCTCCCCCATCACTCACACTGTCCCACTCTCAGATACCACCTCCCTCATCACTCACACTGTCCCACTCTCAGATACCAGCTCCCCCATCACACACAGTCTCCCACTCTCAGATACCAGCTCCCCCATCACACACAGTCTCCCACTCTCAGATACCAGCTCCCCCAACACACACACTGTCCCACTCTCAGATGCCAGCTCCCCCATCTCTCACACTGTCCCACTCTCAGATACCAGCTCCCCCAACACACACACTGTCCCACTCTCAGATACCAGCTCCCCCATCAAACACACTGTCCCACTCTGAGATAGCAGCTCCCCCATCACACACACTGTCCCACTCTCAGATACCAGCTCCCCCATCACACACACTGTCCCACTCTCAGATACCAGCTCCCCCATCTCTCACACTGTCCCACTCTCAGATACCAGCTCCCCCATCACACACAGTGTCCCACTCTCAGATACCAGCTCCCCCATCACTCACACTGTCCGACTCTCAGATACCACCTCCCCCATCACACACAGTGTCCCACTCTCACATACCAGCTCCCCCATCACACACACTGTCCCACTCTCAGATACCAGCTCCCCATCACTCACACTGTCCCACTCTCAGACACCAGCTCCCCATCACACACACTGTCCCACTCTCAGATACCAGCTCCTCCATCACACACACTGTCCCACTCTCAGATACCAGCTCCCCCATCACACACACTGTCCCACTCTCAGATACCAGCTGCCCCCATCACTCACACTGTCCCACTCTCAGATACCAGCTCCCCCATCACGCACACTGTCCCACTCTCAGATACCACCTCCCCCATCACTCACACTGTCCCACTCTCAGATACCAGCTCCCCCATCACACACACTGTCCCACTCTCAGATACCAGCTCCCCCATCACAGACAGTGTCCCACTCTCAGATACCAGCTCCCCCATCACTCACACTGTCCCACTCTCAGATACCAGCTCCCCCATCACGCACACTGTCCCACTCTCAGACACCAGCTCCCCATCACACACATTGTCCCACTCTCAGATACCAGCTCCTCCATCACACACACTGTCCCACTCTCAGATACCAGCTCCCCCATCACACACACTGTCCCACTCTCAGATACCAGCTTCCCCATCACACACACTGTCCCACTCTCAGATACCAGCTCCCCCCATCACTCACACTGTCCCACTCTCAGATACCAGCTCCCCCATCACGCACACTGTCCCACTCTCAGATACCACCTCCCCCATCACTCACACTGTCCCACTCTCAGATACCAGCTCCCCCATCTCACACACTGTCCCACTCTCAGATACCAGCTCCCCCATCACTCACACTGTCCCACTCTCAGATACCAGCTCCCCCATCACTCACGCTGTCCCACTCTCAGATACCAGCTCCCCCATCTCACACACTGTTCCACTCTCAGATACCAGCTCCCCCATCACACACACTGTCCCACTCTCAGATACCAGCTACCCCATCACACACACTGTCCCACTCTCAGATACCAGCTCCCCCATCACACACACTGTCCCACTCTCAGATACCAGCTCCTCCATCACTCACACTGTACCACTCTCAGATACCAGCTCCCCCATCACTCACACTGTCCCACTCTCAGATACCAGCTCCCCCATCACTCACACTGTCCCACTCTCAGATACCAGCTCCCCCATCACACACAGTCTCCCACTCTCAGATACCATCTCCCCCAACACACACAATGTCCCACTCTCAGATGCCAGCTCCACCAACTCTCACACTGTCCCAATCTCAGATACCAGCTCCCCCATCACACACACTGTCCCACTCTCAGATACCAGCTCCCCCATCAAACACACTGTCCCACTCTCAGATAGCAGCTCCCCCATCACACACACTGTCCCACTCTCAGATACCAGCTCCCCCATCACACACACTGTCCCACTCTCAGATACCAGCTCCCCCATCTCTCACACTGTCCCACTCTCTGATACCAGCTCCCCCATCACTCACACTGTACCACTCTCAGATACCAGCTCCCCCATCACTCACACTGTCCCACTCTCAGATACCAGCTCCCCCATCACTCACACTGTCCCACTCTCAGATACCAGCTCCCCCATCACACACAGTCTCCCACTCTCAGATACCATCTCCCCCAACACACACACTGTCCCACTCTCAGATGCCAGCTCCACCAACTCTCACACTGTCCCAATCTCAGATACCAGCTCCCCCATCACACACACTGTCCCACTCTCAGATACCAGCTCCCCCATCAAACACACTGTCCCACTCTCAGATAGCAGCTCCCCCATCACACACACTGTCCCACTCTCAGATACCAGCTCCCCCATCACACACACTGTCCCACTCTCAGATACCAGCTCCCCCATCTCTCACACTGTCCCACTCTCTGATACCAGCTCCCCCATCACACACAGTGTCCCACTCTCAGATACCAGCTCCCCCATCACTCACACTGTCCGACTCTCAGATACCACCTCCCCCATCACACACAGTGTCCCACTCTCACATACCAGCTCCCCCATCACACACACTGTCCCACTCTCAGATACCAGCTCCCCATCACTCACACTGTCCCACTCTCAGATACCAGCTCCTCCATCACACACACAGTCCCACTCTCAGATACCTGCTCCCCCATCACACACACTGTCCCACTCTCAGATACCAGCTCCCCATCACACACACTGTCCCACTCTCAGATACCAGCTCCCCCATCACACACACTGTCCCACTCTCAGATACCAGCTCCCCCATCACTCACACTGTCCCACTCTCAGACACCAGCTCCCCATCACACACACTGTCCCACTCTCAGGTACCAACTCCTCCATCACACACACTGTCCAACTCTCAGATACCAGCTCCCCCATCACACACACTGTCCCACTCTCAGATACCAGCTCCCCCATCACACACACTGTCCCACTCTCAGATACCAGCTCCCCCATCAAACACACTGTCCCACTCTCAGATAGCAGCTCCCCCATCACACACACTGTCCCACTCTCAGATACCAGCTCCCCCATCACACACACTGTCCCACTCTCAGATACCAGCTCCCCCATCTCTCACACTGTCCCACTCTCTGATACCAGCTCCCCCATCACACACAGTGTCCCACTCTCAGATACCAGCTCCCCCATCACTCACACTGTCCGACTCTCAGATACCACCTCCCCCATCACACACAGTGTCCCACTCTCACATACCAGCTCCCCCATCACACACACTGTCCCACTCTCAGATACCAGCTCCCCATCACTCACACTGTCCCACTCTCAGATACCAGCTCCTCCATCACACACACAGTCCCACTCTCAGATACCTGCTCCCCCATCACACACACTGTCCCACTCTCAGATACCACCTCCCCATCACACACACTGTCCCACTCTCAGATACCAGCTCCCCCATCACACACACTGTCCCACTCTCAGATACCAGCTCCCCCATCACTCACACTGTACCACTCTCAGATACCAGCTCCCCCATCACTCACACTGTCCCACTCTCAGATACCAGCTCCCCCATCACTCACACTGTCCCACTCTCAGATACCAGCTCCCCCATCACACACAGTCTCCCACTCTCAGATACCATCTCCCCCAACACACACACTGTCCCACTCTCAGATGCCAGCTCCACCAACTCTCACACTGTCCCAATCTCAGATACCAGCTCCCCCATCACACACACTGTCCCACTCTCAGATACCAGCTCCCCCATCAAACACACTGTCCCACTCTCAGATAGCAGCTCCCCCATCACACACACTGTCCCACTCTCAGATACCAGCTCCCCCATCACACACACTGTCCCACTCTCAGATACCAGCTCCCCCATCTCTCACACTGTCCCACTCTCTGATACCAGCTCCCCCATCACACACACTGTCCCACTCTCAGATACCAGCTCCCCCATCACTCACACTGTCCGACTCTCAGATACCACCTCCCCCATCACACACAGTGTCCCACTCTCACATACCAGCTCCCCCATCACACACACTGTCCCACTCTCAGATACCAGCTCCCCATCACTCACACTGTCCCACTCTCAGATACCAACTCCTCCATCACACACACAGTCCCACTCTCAGATACCTGCTCCCCCATCACACACACTGTCCCACTCTCAGATACCAGCTCCCCATCACACACACTGTCCCACTCTCAGATACCAGCTCCCCCATCACACACACTGTCCCACTCTCAGATACCAGCTCCCCCATCACTCACACTGTCCCACTCTCAGACACCAGCTCCCCATCACACACACTGTCCCACTCTCAGGTACCAACTCCTCCATCACACACACTGTCCCACTCTCAGATACCAGCTCCCCCATCACACACACTGTCCCACTCTCAGATACCAGCTCCCCCATCACACACACTGTCCCAGTCTCAGATACCAGCTCCCCCCATCACTCACACTGTCCCACTCTCAGATACCAGCTCCCCCATCACGCACACTGTCCCACTCTCAGATACCACCTCCCCCATCACTCACACTGTCCCACTCTCAGATACCAGCTCCCCCATCTCACACACTGTCCCACTCTCAGATACCAGCTCCCCCATCACACACACTGTCCCACTCTCAGATACCAGCTCCCCCATCACACACACTGTCCCACTCTCAGATACCAGCTCCCCCATCACACACACTGTCCCACTCTCAGATACCAGCTCCCCCATCTCTCACACTGCCCACTCTCAGATACCAGCTCCCCCATCACTCACACTGTCCCACTCTCAGATACCAGCTCCCCCATCACTCACACTGTCCCACTCTCAGATACCAGCTCCCCCATCACTCACACTGTCCCACTCTCAGATACCAGCTCCCCCATCACTCACACTGTCCCACTCTCAGATACCAGCTCCCCCATCACTCACACTGTCCCACTCTCAGATACCAGCTCCCCCATCACTCACACTGTCCCACTCTCAGATACCAGCTCCCCCATCACACACAGTGTCCCACTCTCAGATACCAGCTCCCCCATCACTCACACTGTCCCACTCTCAGATACCAGCTCCCCCATCACGCACACTGTCCCACTCTCAGACACCAGCTCCCCATCACACACACAGTCCCACTCTCAGATACCAGCTCCTCCATCACACACACTGTCCCACTCTCAGATACCAGCTCCCCCATCACACACACTGTCCCACTCTCAGATACCAGCTTCCCCATCACAAACACTGTCCCACTCTCAGATACCAGCTGCCCCCATCACTCACACTGTCCCACTCTCAGATACCAGCTCCCCCATCACGCACACTGTCCCACTCTCAGATACCACCTCCCCCATCACTCACACTGTCCCACTCTCAGATACCAGCTCCCCCATCTCACACACTGTCCCACTCTCAGATACCAGCTCCCCCATCACACACACTGTCCCACTCTCAGATTCCAGCTCCCCCATCACACACACTGTCCCACTCTCAGATACCAGCTCCTCCATCACTCACACTGTCCCACTCTTAGATACCAGCTCCTCCATCACTCACACTGTCCCACTCTCAGATACCAGCTCCCCCATCACTCACACTGTCCCACTCTCAGATACCAGGTCCCCCATCACACACAGTCTCCCACTCTCAGATACCAGCTCCCCCAACACACACACTGTCCCACTCTCAGATGCCAGCTCCCCCATCTCTCACACTGTCCCACTCTCAGATACCAGCTCCCCCATCACACACACTGTCCCACTCTCAGATTCCAGCTCCCCCATCACTCACACTGTCCCACTCTCAGATACCACCTCCCCCATCACTCACACTGTCCCACTCTCAGATACCAGCTCCCCCATCACTCACACTGTCCCACTCTCAGATACCAGCTCCCCCATCACACACACTGTCCCACTCTCAGATACCACCTCCCCCATCACACACACTGTCCCACTCTCAGATACCAGCTCCCCCATCACACACACTGTCCCACTCTCAGATAACAGCTCCCCCATCACACACACTGTCCCACTCTCAGATACCAGCTCCCCCATCACTCACACTGTCCCACTCTCAGATACCAGCTCCCCCATTACTCACACTGTCCCACTCTCAGATACCAGCTCCCCCATCACTCACACTGTCCCACTCTCAGATACCAGCTCCCCCATCAAACACACTGTCCCACTCTCAGATACCAGCTCCCCCATCACTCACACTGTCCCACTCTCAGATACCAGCTCCCCCATCACACACACTGTCCCACTCTCAGATACCAGCTCCCCCATCACACACACTGTCCCACTCTCAGATACCAGCTCCCCCATCACACACACTGTCCCACTCTCAGATACCAGTTCCCCCATCACACACACTGTCCCACTCTCAGATACCAGCTCCCCCATCACTCACACTGTCCCACTCTCAGATACCAGCTCCCCCATCACACACACTGTCCCACTCTCAGATACCAGCTCCCCCATCACACACACTGTCCCACTCTCAGATACCAGCTCCCCCATCACACACACTGTCCCACTCTCAGATACCAGCTTCCCCATCACACACACTGTCCCACTCTCAGATACCAGCTCCCCCATCACACACACTGTCCCACTCTCAGATACCACCTCCCCCATCACTCACACTGTCCCACTCTCAGATACCAGCTCCCCCATCACACACACTGTCCCACTCTCAGATACCAGCTCCCCCTTCACTCACATTGTCCCATCTCAGATACCAGCTCCCCCATCACACACACTGTCCCACTCTCAGATACCAGCTCCCCCATCACACACACTGTCCCACTCTCAGATACCACCTCCCCCATCACACACACTGTCCCACTCTCAGACACCAGCTCCCCCATCACACACACTGTCCCACTCTCAGATACCAGCTCCCCCATCACACACACTGTCCCACTCTCAGATACCAGCTCCCCCATCTCACACACTGTCCCACTCTCAGATACCAGCTCCCCCATCACACACACTGTCCCACTCTCAGATACCAGCTCCCCCATCTCACACACTGTCCCACTCTCAGATACCAGCTCCCCCATCACACACACTGTCCCACTCTCAGATACCAGCTCCCCCATCACACACACTGTCCCACTCTCAGATACCAGCTCCCCCATCACACACACTGTCCAACTCTCAGATACCAGCTCCTCCATCACACACACTGTCCCACTCTCAGATACCAGCTCCCCCATCACTCACACTGTCCCATCTCAGATACCAGCTCCCCCATCACACACACTGTCCCACTCTCAGATACCAGCTCCCCCATCACACACACTGTCCCACTCTCAGACACCAGCTCCCCCATCTCACACACTGTCCCACTCTAAGATACCAGCTCCCCCATTTCTCACACTTTCCCACTCTCAGATACCAGCTCCCCCATCACACACACTGTCCCAGTCTCAGATACCAGCTCCCCCATCACACACACAGTCCCACTCTCAGATTCCAGCTCCCCCATCACTCACACTGTCCCACTCTCAGATACCAGCTCCCCCATCACACACACTGTCCCACTCTCAGATACCAGCTCCCCCATCACTCACACTGTCCCACTCTCAGATACCAGCTTCCCCATCACACACACTGTCCCACTCTCAGATACCAGCTCCCCCATCACACACACTGTCCCACTCTCAGATACCACCTCCCCTATCACTCACACTGTCCCACTCTCAGATACCAGCTCCCCCATCACACACACTGTCCCACTCTCAGATACCAGCTCCCCCATCACACACACTGTCCCACTCTCAGATACCAGCTCCCCCATCACACACACTGTCCCACTCTCAGATACCAGCTCCCCCATCACACACACTGTCCCACTCTCAGATACCAGCTCCCCCATCACACACACTGTCCCACTCTCAGATACCAGCTCCCCCATCACACACACTGTCCCACTCTCAGATACCAGCTCCTCCATCACGCACACTGTCCCACTCTCAGATACCAGCTCCCCCATCACTCACACTGTCCCATCTCAGATACCAGCTCCCCCCATCACTCACACTGTCCCACTCTCAGACACCAGCTCCCCATCACACACACTGTCCCACTCTCAGATACCAGCTCCCCCATCACTCACACTGTCCCATCTCAGATACCAGCTCCCCCATCACACACACTGTCCCACTCTCAGATACCAGCTCCCCCATCACACACACTGTCCCACTCTCAGACACCAGCTCCCCCATCTCACACACTGTCCCACTCTCAGATACCAGCTCCCCCATTTCTCACACTGTCCCAGTCTCAGATACCAGCTCCCCCATCACACACACTGTCCCAGTCTCAGATACCAGCTCCCCCATCACACACACAGTCCCACTCTCAGATTCCAGCTCCCCCATCACACACACTGTCCCACTCTCAGATACCAGCTCCCCCATCACACACGCTGTCCCACTCTCAGATACCAGCTCCCCATCACACACACTGTCCCACTCTCAGATACCAGCTCCCCCATCTCACACGCTGTCCCACTCTCCGATACCAGCTCCCCCATCACACACACTGTCCCACTCTCAGATTCCAGCTCCCCCATCACACACACTGTCCCACTCTCAGATACCAGCTCCCCCATCTCTCACACTGTCCCACTCTCAGATACCACCTCCCCCATCACACACACTGTCCCACTCTCAGATACCAGCTCCCCCATCACTCACACTGTCCCACTCTCAGATACCAGCTCCCCCATCACTCACACTGTCCCACTCTCAGATACCAGCTCCGCCATCACACACACTGTCCCACTCTCAGTTACCAGCTCCCCCATCACACACACTGTCCCACTCTCAGATACCAGCTCCCCATCACACACACTGTCCCACTCTCCGATACCAGCTCCCCATCACACACACTGTCCCACTCTCAGATACCAGCTCCCCCATCTCACACGCTGTCCCACTCTCAGATACCAGCTCCCCCATCACACACACTGTCCCACTCTCAGATTCCAGCTCCCCCATCACACAAACTGTCCCACTCTCAGATACCAGCTCCTCCATCACACACACTGTCCCACTCTCAGATACCAGCTCCCCCATCACACTCACTGTCCCACTCTCAGATACCAGCTCCCCCATCTCTCACACTGTCCCACTCTCAGATACCAGCTCCCTCATCACTCACACTGTCCCACTCTCAGATACCAGCTCCCCCATCACACACACTGTCCCACTCTCAGATACCAGCTCCCCCATCACACACACTGTCCCACTCTCAGATACCAGCTCCCCCATCACACACATTGTCCCACTCTCAGATACCAGCTCCCCCATCACACACACTGTCCCACTCTCAGATACCAGCTCCCCCATCACACACACTGTCCCACTCTCAGATACCACCACCCCATCACACACACTGTCCCACTCTCAGATACCAGCTCCCCCATCACACACACTGTCCCACTCTCAGATACCAGCTCCCCCATCACACACACTGTCCCACTCTCAGATACCAGCTCCCCCATCTCTCACACTGTCCCACTCTCAGATACCAGCTCCCCCATCACTCACACTGTCCCACTCTCAGATACCAGCTCCCCCATCACTCACACTGTCCCACTCTCAGACACCAGCTCCCCATCACACACACTGTCCCACTCTCAGATACCAGCTCCTCCATCACACACACTGTCCCACTCTCAGATACCAGCTCCCCCATCACACACACTGTCCCACTCTCAGATACCAGCTCCCCCATCACACACACTGTCCCACTCTCAGATACCAGCTCCCCCCATCACTCACACTGTCCCACTCTCAGATACCAGCTCCCCCATCACGCACACTGTCCCACTCTCAGATACCACCTCCCCCATCACTCACACTGTCCCACTCTCAGATACCAGCTCCCCCATCTCACACACTGTCCCACTCTCAGATACCAGCTCCCCCATCACTCACACTGTCCCACTCTCAGATAACAGCTCCCCCATCACACACACACTGTCCCACTCTCAGATACCAGCTCCCCATCACATACACTGTCCCACTCTCAGATACCAGCTCCCCCATCACACACACTGTCCCACTCTCAGATACCAGCTCCCCCATCACACCCACTGTCCCACTCTCAGATACCACCTCCCCCATCACACACACTGTCCCACTCTCAGACACCAGCTCCCCCATCTCACACACTGTCCCACTCTCAGACACCAGCTCCCCCATCTCACACACTGTCCAACTCTCAGATACCAGCTCCCCCATCACACACACTGTCCCACTCTCAGATACCAGCTCCCCCATCACACACACTGTCCCACTCTCAGATACCAGCTCCCCCATCACACACACTGTCCCACTCTCAGATACCAGCTCCTCCATCACACACACTGTCCCACTCTCAGATACCAGCTCCCCCATCACACACACTGTCCCACTCTCAGATACCAGCTCCCCCATCACACACACTGTCCCACTCTCAGACACCAGCTCCCCCATCTCACACACTGTCCCACTCTCAGACACCAGCTCCCCCCATCACTCACACTGTCCCACTCTCAGACACCAGCTCCCCCATCTCACACACTGTCCCACTCTGATACCAGCTCCCCCATCACACACACTGTCCCACTCTCAGATACCAGCTCCCCCATCACACACACTGTCCCACTCTCAGATACCAGCTCCCCCATCACACACACTGTCCCACTCTCAGATACCAGCTCCTCCATCACACACACTGTCCCACTCTCAGATACCAGCTCCCCCATCACTCACACTGTCCCATCTCAGATACCAGCTCCCCCATCACACACACTGTCCCACTCTCAGATACCAGCTCCCCCATCACACACACTGTCCCACTCTCAGACACCAGCAACCCCATCTCACACACTGTCCCACTCTCAGATACCAGCTCCCCCATTTCTCACACTGTCCCACTCTCAGATACCAGCTCCCCCATCACACACACTGTCCCACTCTCAGATTCCAGCTCCCCCATCACACACACTGTCCCACTCTCAGATACCAGCTCCCCATCACACACACTGTCCCACTCTCAGATACCAGCTCCCCCATCTCACACGCTGTCCCACTCTCACATACAAGCTCCCCCATCACACACACTGTCCCACTCTCAGATTCCAGCTCCCCCATCACACAAACTGTCCCACTCTCAGATACCAGCTCCTCCATCACACACACTGTCCCACTCTCAGATACCAGCTCCCCCATCACACTCACTGTCCCACTCTCAGATACCAGCTCCCCCATCTCTCACACTGTCCCACTCTCAGATACCAGCTCCCTCATCACTCACACTGTCCCACTCTCAGATACCAGCTCCCCCATCACACACACTGTCCCACTCTCAGATACCAGCTCCCCCATCACACACACTGTCCCACTCTCAGATACCAGCTCCCCCATCACACACATTGTCCCACTCTCAGATACCAGCTCCCCCATCACACACACTGTCCCACTCTCAGATACCACCACCCCATCACACACACTGTCCCACTCTCAGATACCAGCTCCCCCATCACACACACTGTCCCACTCTCAGATACCAGCTCCCCAACTCACACACTGTCCCACTCTCAGATACCAGCTCCCCCATCACACACACTGTCCCACTCGCAGATACCAGCTCCCCCATCACACACACTGTCCCACTCTCAGATACCAGCTCCCCCATCACACACACTGTCCCACTCTAAGATACCAGGTCCCCCATCACACACACTGTCCCACTCTCAGATACCAGCTCACCATCACACACACTGTCCCACTCTCAGATACCAGCTCCCCCATCTCACACACTGTCCCACTCTCAGATACCAGCTCCTCCATCACTCACACTGTCCCACTCTAAGATACCAGGTCCCCAATCACACACACTGTCCCACTCTCAGATACCAGCTCCCCATCACACACACTGTCCCACTCTCAGATACCAGCTCCCCCATCACTCACACTGTCCCACTCTCAGATACCAGCTCCCCCATCACTCACACTGTCCCACTCTCAGATACCAGCTCCCCCATCACTCACACTGTCCCACTCTCAGATACCAGCTCCCCCATCACACACAGTGTCCCACTCTCAGATACCAGCTCCCCCATCACTCACACTGTCCCACTCTCAGATACCAGCTCCCCCATCACTCACACTGTCCCACTCTCAGATACCAGCTCCCCCATCACACACACTGTCCCACTCTCAGATACCAGCTCCCCCATCACTCACACTGTCCCACTCTCAGATACCAGCTCCCCCGTCTCACACACTGTCCCACTCTCAGATACCAGCTCCCCCATCAAACACACTGTCCCACTCTCCGATACCAGCTCCCCCATCACACACACTGTCCCACTCTCAGATACCAGCTCCCCCATCACTCACACTGTCCCACTCTCAGATACCAGCTCCCCCATCACACACACTGTCCCACTCTCAGATACCAGCTCCCCCATCACACACACTGTCCCACTCTCAGACACCAGCTCCCCCATCTCACACACTGTCCCACTCTCAGATACCAGCTCCCCCATTTCTCACACTGTCCCACTCTCAGATACCAGCTCCCCCATCACACACACTGTCCCACTCTCAGATTCCAGCTCCCCCATCACACACACTGTCCCACTCTCAGATACCAGCTCCCCATCACACACACTGTCCCACTCTCCGATACCAGCTCCCCATCACACACACTGTCCCACTCTCAGATACCAGCTCCCCCATCTCACACGCTGTCCCACTCTCAGATACCAGCTCCCCCATCACTCACACTGTCCCACTCTCAGATACCAGCTCCCCCATCACACACACTGTCCCACGCTCAGATTCCAGCTCCCCCATCACACACACTGTCCCACTCTCAGATACCAGCTCCTCCATCACACACTCTGTCCCACTCTCAGATACCAGCTCCCCCATCACACACACTGTCCCACTCTCAGATACCAGCTCCCCCATCACACACACTGTCCCAACCTCAGATACCACCACCGCATCACACACACTGTCCCACTCTCAGATACCAGCTCCCCCATCACACACACTGTCCCACTCTCAGATACCAGCTCCCCAACTCACACACTGTCCCACTCTCAGATACCAGCTCCCCCATCACACACACTGTCCCACTCTCAGATACCAGCTCCCCCATCACACACATTGTCCCACTCTCAGATACCAGCTCCCCCATCACACACACTGTCCCACTCTCAGATACCAGCTCCCCCATCACACACACTGTCCCACTCTCAGATACCACCACCCCATCACACACACTGTCCCACTCTCAGATACCAGCTCCCTCATCACACACACTGTCCCACTCTCAGATACCAGCTCCCCAACTCACACACTGTCCCACTCTCAGATACCAGCTCCCCCATCACACACACTGTCCCACTCTCAGATACCAGCTCCCCCATCACACACACTGTCCCACTCTAAGATACCATGTCCCCCATCACACACACTGTCCCACTCTCAGATACCAGCTCCCCAACACACACACTGTCCCACTCTCAGATACCAGCTCCCCCATCTCACACACTGTCCCACTCTCAGATACCAGCTCCTCCATCACTCACACTGTCCCACTCTCAGATACCAGCTCCCCCATCACACACACTGTCCCACTCTCAGATACCAGCTCCCCCATCACACACACTGTCCCACCCTCAGATACCAGCTCCCCCATCACACACACTGTCCCACTCTCAGATACCAGCTCCCCCATCACACACACTGTCCCACTCTCAGATACCAGCTCCCCCATCACACACACTGTCCTACTCTCAGATACCAGCACCCCCATCACACACACTGTCCCACTCTCAGATACCATCTCCTCCATCACTCACACTGTCCCACTCTCAGATACCAGCTCCCCCATCACACACACTGTCCCACTCTCAGATACCAGCTCCCCCATCACTCACACTGTCCCACTCTCAGATACCAGCTCCCCCATCACACACACTGTCCCACTCTCAGATACCAGCTCCCCCATCACTCACACTGTCCCACTCTCAGATACCAGCTCCCCCATCACACACACTGTCCCACTCTCAGATTCCAGCTCCCCCATCACTCACACTGTCCCACTCTCAGATACCAGCTCCCCAATCACTCACAATGTCCCACTCTCAGATACCAGCTCCCCCATCACACACACTGTCCCACTCTCAGATACCAGCTCCCCCATCTCTCACACTGTCCCACTCTCAGATACCAGCTCCCCCATCACACACAGTGTCCCACTCTCAGATACCAGCTCCCCCATCACTCACACTGTCCGACTCTCAGATACCAGCTCCCCCATCACACACAGTGTCCCACTCTCACATACCAGCTCCCCCATCACACACACTGTCCCACTCTCAGATACCAGCTCCCCCATCACTCACACTGTCCCACTCTCAGATATCACCACCCCATCACACACACTGTCCCACTCTCAGATACCAGCTCCCCCATCACACACACTGTCCCACTCTCATATACCAGCTCCCCAACTCACACACTGTCCCACTCTCAGATACCAGCTCCCCCATCACACACACTGTCCCACTCTCAGATACCAGCTCCCCCATCACACACACTGTCCCACTCTAAGATACCAGGTCCCACATCACACACACTGTCCCACTCTCAGATACCAGCTCCCCATCACACACACTGTCCCACTCTCAGATACCAGCTCCCCCATCTCACACACTGTCCCACTCTCAGATACCAGCTCCTCCATCACTCACACTGTCCCACTCTCAGATACCAGCTCCCCCATCACACACACTGTCCCACTCTCAGATACCAGCTCCCCCATCACACACACTGTCCCACTCTCAGATACCAGCTCCCCCATCACACACACTCTCCCACTCTCAGATACCAGCTCCCCCATCACACACACTGTCCCACTCTCAGATACCAGCTCCCCCATCACACACACTGTCCCACTCTCAGATACCAGCTCCCCCATCACACACACTGTCCCACTCTCAGATACCAGCACCCCCATCACACACACTGTCCCACTCTCAGATACCATCTCCTCCATCACTCACACTGTCCCACTCTCAGATACCAGCTCCCCCATCACACACACTGTCCCACTCTCAGATACCAGCTCCCCCATCACTCACACTGTCCCACTCTCAGATACCAGCTCCCCCATCACACACACTGTCCCACTCTCAGATACCAGCTCCCCCATCACTCACACTGTCCCACTCTCAGATACCAGCTCCCCCATCACACACACTGTCCCACTCTCAGATTCCAGCTCCCCCATCACTCACACTGTCCCACTCTCAGATACCAGCTCCCCAATCACTCACACTGTCCCACTCTCAGATACCAGCTCCCCCATCACACACACTGTCCCACTCTCAGATACCAGCTCCCCCATCTCTCACACTGTCCCACTCTCAGATACCAGCTCCCCCATCACACACAGTGTCCCACTCTCAGATACCAGCTCCCCCATCACTCACACTGTCCGACTCTCAGATACCAGCTCCCCCATCACACACAGTGTCCCACTCTCAGATACCAGCTCCCCCATCACACACACTGTCCCACTCTCAGATACCAGCTCCCCATCACTCACACTGTCCCACTCTCAGATACCAGCTCCTCCATCACACACACTGTCCCACTCTCACATACCAGCTCCCCCATCACACACACTGTCCCACTCTCAGATACCACCTCCCCATCACACACACTGTCCCACTCTCAGATACCAGCTCCCCCATCACACACACTGTCCCACTCTCAGATACCAGCTCCCCCATCACACACACTGTCCCACTCTCAGATACCAGCTCCCCCCATCACTCACACTGTCCCACTCTCAGATACCAGCTCCCCCATCACTCACACTGTCCCACTCTCAGATACCAGCTCCCCCATCTCTCACACTGTCCCACTCTCAGATACCAGCTCCCCCATCACTCACACTGTCCCACTCTCAGATACCAGCTCCCCCATCACTCACACTGTCCCACTCTCAGATACCAGCTCCCCCATCACTCACACTGTCCCACTCTCAGATACCAGCTCCCCCATCACACACACTGTCCCACTCTCAGATACCAGCTCCCCCATCACACACACTGTCCCACTCTCAGATACCAGCTCCCCCATCACACACACTGTCCCACTCTCAGATACCACCTCCCCATCACACACACTGTCCCACTCTCAGATACCAGCTCCCCATCACACACACTGTCCCACACTCAGATACCAGCTCCCCCATCACACACACTGTCCCACTCTCAGATACCAGCTCCCCCATCACTCACACTGTCCCACTCTCAGATACCAGCTCCCCATCGCACACACTGTCCCACTCTCAGATACCAGCTCCTCCATCACACACACTGTCCCACTCTCAGATACCAGCTCCCCCATCACGCACACTGTCCCACTCTCAGATACCAGCTCCCCCATCACACACACTGTCCCACTCTCAGATACCAGCTCCCCCCATCACTCACACTGTCCCACTCTCAGATACCAGCTCCCCCATCACGCACACTGTCCCACTCTCAGATACCACCTCCCCCATCACCCACACTGTCCCACTCTCAGATACCAGCTCCCCCATCTCACACACTGTCCCACTCTCAGATACCAGCTCCCCCATCTCTCACACTGTCCCACTCTCAGATACCAGCTCCCCATCACACACACTGTCCCACTCTCCGAAACCAGCTCCTCCATCACACACACTGTCCCACTCTCAGATACCAGCTCCCCCATCACGCACACTGTCCCACTCTCAGATACCAGCTCCCCCATCACACACACTGTCCCACTCTCAGATACCAGCTCCCCCCATCACTCACACTGTCCCACTCTCAGATACCAGCTCCCCCATCACGCACACTGTCCCACTCTCAGATACCAGCTCCCCCATCTCTCACACTGTCCCACTCTCAGATACCAGCTCCCCCATCACACACACTGTCCCACTCTCCGAGACCAGCTCCCCCATCACACACACTGTCCCACTCTCAGATAACACCTCCCCCATCACACACAGTGTCCCACTCTCAGATACCAGCTCCCCCATCACTCACACTGTCCCACTCTCAGATACCAGCTCCCACATCTCTCACACTGTCCCACTCTCAGATACCAGCTCCCCCATCACTCACACACTGTCCCACTCTCAGATACCAGCTCCCCCATCACACACACTGTCCCACTCTCAGATACCAGCTCCCCATCACACACACTGTCCCACTCTCAGATACCAGCTCCCCCATCACACACACTGTCCCACTCTCAGATACCAGCTCCCCCATCACTCACACTGTCCCACTCTCAGACACCAGCTCCCCATCGCACACACTGTCCCACTCTCAGATACCAGCTCCTCCATCACACACACTGTCCCACTCTCAGATACCAGCTCCCCCATCACGCACACTGTCCCACTCTCAGATACCAGCTCCCCCATCACACACACTGTCCCACTCTCAGATACCAGCTCCCCCCATCACTCACACTGTCCCACTCTCAGATACCAGCTCCCCCATCACGCACACTGTCCCACTCTCAGATACCAGCTCCCCCATCTCTCACACTGTCCCACTCTCAGATACCAGCTCCCCCATCACACACAGTGTCCCACTCTCCGATACCAGCTCCCCCATCACACACACTGTCCCACTCTCAGATAACACCTCCCCCATCACACACAGTGTCCCACTCTCAGATACCAGCTCCCCCATCACTCACACTGTCCGACTCTCAGATACCAGCTCCCCTATCACTCACACTGTCCCACTCTCAGATACCAGCTCCCACATCTCTCACAGTGTCCCACTCTCAGATACCAGCTCCCCCATCACTCACACACTGTCCCACTCTCAGATACCAGCTCCCCCATCACACACACTGTCCCACTCTCAGATACCAGCTCCCCCATCACTCACACTGTCCCACTCTCAGATACCAGCTCCCCCATCACACACACTGTCCCACTCTCAGATACCAGCTCCCCCATCACTCACACTGTCCCACTCTCAGATACCAGCTCCCCCATCACACACACTGTCCCACTCTCAAATACCAGCTCCCCCATCACTCACAATGTCCCACTCTCAGATACCAGCTCCCCCATCACTCACACTGTCCCACTCTCAGATACCAGCTCCCCCATCACACACACTGTCCCACTCTCAGATACCAGCTCCCCCATCACTCACACTGTCCCACTCTCAGATACCAGCTCCCCCATCACTCACACTGTCCCACTCTCAGATACCAGCTCCCCCATCACTCACACTGTCCCACTCTCAGATACCAGCTCCCCCATCACTCACACTGTCCCACTCTCAGATACCAGCTCCCCCATCACTCACACTGTCCCACTCTCAGATACCAGCTCCCCATCGCACACACTGTCCCACTCTCAGATACCAGCTCCTCCATCACACACACTGTCCCACTCTCAGATACCAGCTCCCCCATCACACACACTGTCCCACTCTCAGATACCAGCTCCCCCATCACACACACTGTCCCACTCTCAGATACCAGCTCCCCCATCACACACACTGTCCCACTCTCAGATACCAGCTCCCCCATCTCACACACTGTCCCACTCTCCGATACCAGCTCCCCCATCACTCACACTGTCCGACTCTCAGATACCACCTCCCCCATCACACACAGTGTCCCACTCTCAGATACCAGCTCCCCCATCACTCACACTGTCCCACTCTCAGATACCAGCTCACCCATCACTCACACTGTCCCACTCTCAGATACCAGCTCCCCCATCACTCACACTGTCCCACTCTCAGATACCAGCTCCCCATCACACACACTGTCCCACTCTCATATACCAGCTCCCCAACTCACACACTGTCCCACTCTCAGATACCAGCTCCCCCATCACACACACTGTCCCACTCTCAGATACCAGCTCCCCCATCACACACACTGTCCCACTCTAAGATACCAGCTCCCCCATCACACACACTGTCCCACTCTCAGATACCAGCTCCCCATCACACACACTGTCCCACTCTCAGATACCAGCTCCCCCATCTCACACACTGTCCCACTCTCAGATACCAGCTCCTCCATCACTCACACTGTCCCACTCTCAGATACCAGCTCCCCCATCACACACACTGTCCCACTCTCAGATACCAGCTCCCCCATCACACACACTGTCCCACTCTCAGATACCAGCTCCCCCATCACACACACTCTCCCACTCTCAGATACCAGCTCCCCCATCACACACACTGTCCCACTCTCAGATACCAGCTCCCCCATCACACACACTGTCCCACTCTCAGATACCAGCTCCCCCATCACACACACTGTCCCACTCTCAGATACCAGCCCCCCATCACACACACTGTCCCACTCTCAGATACCATCTCCTCCATCACTCACACTGTCCCACTCTCAGATACCAGCTCCCCCATCACACACACTGTCCCACTCTCAGATACCAGCTCCCCCATCACTCACACTGTCCCACTCTCAGATACCAGCTCCCCCATCACACACACTGTCCCACTCTCAGATACCAGCTCCCCCATCACTCACACTGTCCCACTCTCAGATACCAGCTCCCCCATCACACACACTGTCCCACTCTCAGATTCCAGCTCCCCCATCACTCACACTGTCCCACTCTCAGATACCAGCTCCCCAATCACTCACACTGTCCCACTCTCAGATACCAGCTCCCCCATCACACACACTGTCCCACTCTCAGATACCAGCTCCCCCATCTCTCACACTGTCCCACTCTCAGATACCAGCTCCCCCATCACACACACTGTCCCACTCTCAGATACCAGCTCCCCCATCACTCACACTGTCCCACTCTCAGATACCAGCTCCCCCATCACACACAGTGTCCCACTCTCACATACCAGCTCCCCCATCACACACACTGTCCCACTCTCAGATACCAGCTCCCCATCACTCACACTGTCCCACTCTCAGATACCAGCTCCTCCATCACACACACTGTCCCACTCTCACATACCAGCTCCCCCATCACACACACTGTCCCACTCTCAGATACCACCTCCCCATCACACACACTGTCCCACTCTCAGATACCAGCTCCCCCATCACACACACTGTCCCACTCTCAGATACCAGCTCCCCCATCACACACACTGTCCCACTCTCAGATACCAGCTCCCCCCATCACTCACACTGTCCCACTCTCAGATACCAGCTCCCCCATCACTCACACTGTCCCACTCTCAGATACCAGCTCCCCCATCTCTCACACTGTCCCACTCTCAGATACCAGCTCCCCCATCACTCACACTGTCCCACTCTCAGATACCAGCTCCCCCATCACTCACACTGTCCCACTCTCAGATACCAGCTCCCCCATCACTCACACTGTCCCACTCTCAGATACCAGCTCCCCCATCACACACACTGTCCCACTCTCAGATACCAGCTCCCCCATCACACACACTGTCCCACTCTCAGATACCAGCTCCCCCATCACACACACTGTCCCACTCTCAGATACCACCTCCCCATCACACACACTGTCCCACTCTCAGATACCAGCTCCCCATCACACACACTGTCCCACACTCAGATACCAGCTCCCCCATCACACACACTGTCCCACTCTCAGATACCAGCTCCCCCATCACTCACACTGTCCCACTCTCAGACACCAGCTCCCCATCGCACACACTGTCCCACTCTCAGATACCAGCTCCTCCATCACACACACTGTCCCACTCTCAGATACCAGCTCCCCCATCACGCACACTGTCCCACTCTCAGATACCAGCTCCCCCATCACACACACTGTCCCACTCTCAGATACCAGCTCCCCCCATCACTCACACTGTCCCACTCTCAGATACCAGCTCCCCCATCACGCACACTGTCCCACTCTCAGATACCACCTCCCCCATCACCCACACTGTCCCACTCTCAGATACCAGCTCCCCCATCTCACACACTGTCCCACTCTCAGATACCAGCTCCCCCATCTCTCACACTGTCCCACTCTCAGATACCAGCTCCCCCATCACACACAGTGTCCCACTCTCAGAAACCAGCTCCTCCATCACACACACTGTCCCACTCTCAGATACCAGCTCCCCCATCACGCACACTGTCCCACTCTCAGATACCAGCTCCCCCATCACACACACTGTCCCACTCTCAGATACCAGCTCCCCCCATCACTCACACTGTCCCACTCTCAGATACCAGCTCCCCCATCACGCACACTGTCCCACTCTCAGATACCAGCTCCCCCATCTCTCACACTGTCCCACTCTCAGATACCAGCTCCCCCATCACACACAGTGTCCCACTCTCCGAGACCAGCTCCCCCATCACACACACTGTCCCACTCTCAGATAACACCTCCCCCATCACACACAGTGTCCCACTCTCAGATACCAGCTCCCCCATCACTCACACTGTCCCACTCTCAGATACCAGCTCCCACATCTCTCACAGTGTCCCACTCTCAGATACCAGCTCCCCCATCACTCACACACTGTCCCACTCTCAGATACCAGCTCCCCCATCACACACACTGTCCCACTCTCAGATACCAGCTCCCCATCACACACACTGTCCCACTCTCAGATACCAGCTCCCCCATCACACACACTGTCCCACTCTCAGATACCAGCTCCCCCATCACTCACACTGTCCCACTCTCAGACACCAGCTCCCCATCGCACACACTGTCCCACTCTCAGATACCAGCTCCTCCATCACACACACTGTCCCACTCTCAGATACCAGCTCCCCCATCACGCACACTGTCCCACTCTCAGATACCAGCTCCCCCATCACACACACTGTCCCACTCTCAGATACCAGCTCCCCCCATCACTCACACTGTCCCACTCTCAGATACCAGCTCCCCCATCACGCACACTGTCCCACTCTCAGATACCAGCTCCCCCATCTCTCACACTGTCCCACTCTCAGATACCAGCTCCCCCATCACACACAGTGTCCCACTCTCCGAGACCAGCTCCCCCATCACACACACTGTCCCACTCTCAGATAACACCTCCCCCATCACACACAGTGTCCCACTCTCAGATACCAGCTCCCCCATCACTCACACTGTCCGACTCTCAGATACCAGCTCCCCTATCACTCACACTGTCCCACTCTCAGATACCAGCTCCCACATCTCTCACAGTGTCCCACTCTCAGATACCAGCTCCCCCATCACTCACACACTGTCCCACTCTCAGATACCAGCTCCCCCATCACACACACTGTCCCACTCTCAGATACCAGCTCCCCCATCACTCACACTGTCCCACTCTCAGATACCAGCTCCCCCATCACACACACTGTCCCACTCTCAGATACCAGCTCCCCCATCACTCACACTGTCCCACTCTCAGATACCAGCTCCCCCATCACACACACTGTCCCACTCTCAAATACCAGCTCCCCCATCACTCACAATGTCCCACTCTCAGATACCAGCTCCCCCATCACTCACACTGTCCCACTCTCAGATACCAGCTCCCCCATCACACACACTGTCCCACTCTCAGATACCAGCTCCCCCATCACTCACACTGTCCCACTCTCAGATACCAGCTCCCCCATCACTCACACTGTCCCACTCTCAGATACCAGCTCCCCCATCACTCACACTGTCCCACTCTCAGATACCAGCTCCCCCATCACTCACACTGTCCCACTCTCAGATACCAGCTCCCCCATCACTCACACTGTCCCACTCTCAGACACCAGCTCCCCATCGCACACACTGTCCCACTCTCAGATACCAGCTCCTCCATCACACACACTGTCCCACTCTCAGATACCAGCTCCCCCATCACACACACTGTCCCACTCTCAGATACCAGCTCCCCCATCACACACACTGTCCCACTCTCAGATACCAGCTCCCCCATCACACACACTGTCCCACTCTCAGATACCAGCTCCCCCATCTCACACACTGTCCCACTCTCCGATACCAGCTCCCCCATCACTCACACTGTCCCACTCTCAGATACCACCTCCCCCATCACACACAGTGTCCCACTCTCAGATACCAGCT
Source organism: Hemiscyllium ocellatum (assembly GCF_020745735.1). Classification (NCBI taxonomy): domain Eukaryota; kingdom Metazoa; phylum Chordata; class Chondrichthyes; order Orectolobiformes; family Hemiscylliidae; genus Hemiscyllium; species Hemiscyllium ocellatum. The sequence continues at coordinate 10,750,727 of NC_083444.1, read as the reverse complement.
CCCCCATCACTCACACTGTCCCACTCTCAGATACCAGCTCACCCATCACTCACACTGTCCGACTCTCAGATACCAGCTCCCCCATCACTCACACTGTCCCACTCTCAGATACCAGCTCCCCAACACACACACTGTCCCACTCTCAGATACAAGCTCCCCCATCACTCACACTGTCCCACTCTCAGACACCAGCTCCCCATCGCACACACTGTCCCACTCTCAGATACCAGCTCCTCCATCACACACACTGTCCCACTCTCAGATACCAGCTCCCCCATCACTCACACTGTCCCACTCTCAGATACCAGCTCCCCCATCACACACACTGTCCCACTCTCAGATACCAGCTCCCCCATCACTCACAGTGTCCGACTCTCAGATACCACCTCCCCCATCACACACAGTGTCCCACTCTCAGATACCAGCTCCCCCATAACTCACACTGTCCCACTCTCAGATACCAGCTCCCCCATCACTCACACTGTCCCACTCTCAGATACCAGCTCCCCCATCACTCACACTGTCCCACTCTCAGATACCAGCTCCCCCATCTCTCACACTGTCCCACTCTCAGATACCAGCTCCCCCATCACTCACACTGTCCCACTCTCAGATACCAGCTCCCCCATCACACACACTGTCCCACTCTCAGATACCAGCTCCCCCATCACTCACACTGTCCCACTCTCAGATACCAGCTCCCCATCACACACACTGTCCCACTCTCAGATACCAGCTCCCCCATCACACACACTGTCCCACTCTCAGATACCAGCTCCCCCATCAAACACACTGTCCCACTCTCAGATACCAGCTCCCCCATCACACACACTGTCCCACTCTCAGATACCACCTCCCCATCACACACACTGTCCCACTCTCAGATACCAGCTCCCCATCACACACACTGTCCCACTCTCAGATACCAGCTCCCCCATCACTCACACTGTCCCACTCTCAGATACCAGCTCCCCCATCACTCACAGTGTCCCACTCTCAGATACCAGCTCCCCCATCACACAAACTGTCCCACTCTCAGATACCAGCTCCCCCATCACACACACTGTCCCACTCTCAGATACCAGCTTCCCAATCACACACACTGTCCCACTCTCAGATACCAGCTCCCCCCATCACTCACACTGTCCCACTCTCAGATACCAGCTCCCCCATCACGCACACTGTCCCACTCTCAGATACCAGCTCCCCCATCACTCACACTGTCCCACTCTCAGATACCAGCTCCCCCATCTCACACACTGTCCCACTCTCAGATACCAGCTCCCCCATCACACACACTGTCCCACTCTCAGATACCACCTCCCCCATCACTCACACTGTCCCACTCTCAGATACCAGCTCCCCCATCTCACACACTGTCCCACTCTCAGATACCAGCTCCCCCATCACACACACTGTCCCACTCTCAGATACCAGCTCCCCCATCACACACACTGTCCCACTCTCAGATACCAGCTCCCCCATCACACACACTGTCCCACTCTCAGATACCAGCTCCTCCATCACTCACACTGTCCCACTCTCAGATACCAGCTCCCCCATCACTCACACTGTCCCACTCTCAGATACCAGCTCCCCCATCACACACAGTCTCCCACTCTCAGATACCAGCTCCCCCAACACACACACTGTCCCACTCTCAGATGCCAGCTCCCCCATCTCTCACACTGTCCCACTCTCAGATACCAGCTCCCCCATCACACACACTGTCCCACTCTCAGATACCAGCTCCCCCATCACACACACTGTCCCACTCTCAGATACCAGCTCCCCCATCACTCACACTGTCCCACTCTCATATACCAGCTCCCCCATCACTCACACTGTCCCACTCTCAGATACCAGCTCCCCCATCACTCACACTGTACCACTCTCAGATACCAGCTCCCCCATCAAACACACTGTCCCACTCTCAGATACCAGCTCCTCCATCACTCACACTGTCCCACTCTCAGATACCAGCTCCCCCATCACTCACACTGTCCCACTCTCAGATACCAGCTCCCCCATCACTCACACTGTCCCACTCTCAGATACCAGCTCCCCCATCACACACAGTGTCCCACTCTCAGATACCAGCTCCCCCATCACACACACTGTCCCACTCTCAGATACCAGCTCCCCCATCACACACACTGTCCCACTCTCAGATACCAGCTCCTCCATCACTCACACTGTCCCACTCACAGATACCAGCTCCCCCATCACTCACACTGTCCCACTCTCAGATACCAGCTCCCCCATCACTCACACTGTCCCACTCTCAGATACCAGCTCCCCCATCACACACAGTGTCCCACTCTCAGATACCAGCTCCCCCATCACACACACTGTCCCACTCCCAGATGCCAGCTCCCCCATCACTCACACTGTCCCACTCTCAGATACCAGCTCCCCCCATCACACACACTGTCCCACTCTCAGATACCAGCTCCCCCATCACTCACACTGTCCCACTCTCAGATACCAGCTCCCCCATCACTCACACTGTCCCACTCTCAGATACCAGCTCCCCCATCACTCACACTGTCCCACTCTCAGATACCAGCTCCCCCATCAAACACACTGTCCCACTCTCAGATAGCAGCTCCCCCATCACACACACTGTCCCACTCTCAGATACCAGCTCCCCCATCACACACACTGTCCCACTCTCAGATACCAGCTCCCCATCTCTCACACTGTCCCACTCTCAGATACCAGCTCCCCCATCACACACAGTGTCCCACTCTCAGATACCAGCTCCCCCATCACTCACACTGTCCGACTCTCAGATACCACCTCCCCCATCACACACAGTGTCCCACTCTCACATACCAGCTCCCCCATCACACACACTGTCCCACTCTCAGATACCAGCTCCCCATCACTCACACTGTCCCACTCTCAGATACCAGCTCCTCCATCACACACACTGTCCCACTCTCAGATACCAGCTCCCCCATCACACACACTTTCCCACTCTCAGATACCACCTCCGCATCACACACACTGTCCCACTCTCAGATACCAGCTCCCCCATCACACACACTGACCCACTCTCAGATACCACCTCCGCATCACACACACTGTCCCACTCTCAGATACCAGCTCCCCATCACACACACTGTCCCACTCTCACATACCAGCTCCCCCATCACACACACTGTCCCACTCTCAGATACCAGCTCCCCCATCACTCACACTGTCCCACTCTCAGACACCAGCTCCCCATCACACACACTGTCCCACTCTGAGATACCAGCTCCCCCATCACTCACACTGTCCCACTCTCAGATACCAGCTACCCCATCACTCACACTGTCCCACTCTCAGATACCAGCTCCCCCATCACTCACACTGTCCCACTCTCAGATACCAGCTCCCCCATCACTCACACTGTCCCACTCTCAGATACCAGCTCCCCCATCACTCACACTGTCCCACTCTCAGATACCAGCTCCCCCATCACACACAGTGTCCCACTCTCAGATACCAGCTCCCCCATCACTCACACTGTCCCACTCTCAGATACCAGCTCCCCCATCACGCACACTGTCCCACTCTCAGATACCAGCTCCCCATCACACACACTGTCCCACTCTCAGATACCAGCTCCTCCATCACACACACTGTCCCACTCTCAGATACCAGCTCCCCCATCACACACACTGTCCCACTCTCAGATACCAGCTTCCCCATCACACACACTGTCCCACTCTCAGATACCAGCTCCCCCCATCACTCACACTGTCCCACTCTCAGATACCAGCTCCCCCATCACGCACACTGTCCCACTCACAGATACCAGCTCCCCCATCTCACACACTGTCCCACTCTCAGATACCAGCTCCCCCATCACTCACACTGTCCCACTCTCAGATACCAGCTCCCCCATCTCACACACTGTCCCACTCTCAGATACCAGCTTCCCCATCACACACACTGTCCCACTCTCAGATACCAGCTCCCCCATCACACACACTGTCCCACTCTCAGATACCACCTCCCCCATCACTCACACTGTCCCACTCTCAGATACCAGCTCCCCCATCTCACACACTGTCCCACTCTCAGATACCAGCTCCCCCATCACACACACTGTCCCACTCTCAGATACCACCTCCCCCATCACTCACACTGTCCCACTCTCAGATCCCAGCTCCCCCATCTCACACACTGTCCCACTCTCAGATACCAGCTCCCCCATCACACACACTGTCCCACTCTCAGATACCAGCTCCCCCATCACACACACTGTCCCACTCTCAGATACCACCTCCCCCATCACTCACACTGTCCCACTCTCAGATACCAGCTCCCCCATCACACACACTGTCCCACTCTCAGATACCAGCTCCTCCATCACTCACACTGTCCCACTCTCAGATACCAGCTCCCCCATCACTCACACTGTCCCACTCTTAGATACCAGCTCCCCCATCACACACAGTCTCCCACTCTCAGATACCAGCTCCCCCAACACACACACTGTCCCACTCTCAGATGCCAGCTCCCCCATCTCTCACACTGTCCCACTCTCAGATACCAGCTCCCCCATCTCACACACTGTCCCACTCTCAGATACCAGCTCCCCCATCACACACACTGTCCCACTCTCAGATACCAGCTCCCCCATCACACACACTGTCCCACTCTCAGATACCAGCTCCCCCATCACACACAGTGTCCCACTCTCAGATACCAGCTCCCCCATCACACACACTGTCCCACTCTCAGATACCAGCTCCCCCATCACTCACACTGTCCCACTCTCAGATACCAGCTCCCCCATCACTCACACTGTCCCACTCTCAGATACCAGCTCCCCCATCACTCACACTGTCCCACTCTCAGATACCAGCTCCCCCATCAAACACACTGTCCCACTCTCAGATACCAGCTCCCCCATCTCACACACTGTCCCACTCTCAGATACCAGCTCCCCCATCTCACACACTGTCCCACTCTCAGATACCAGCTCCCCCATCAAACACACTGTCCCACTCTCAGATACCAGCTCCCCCATCTCACACACTGTCCCACTCTCAGATACCAGCTCCCCATCACTCACACTGTCCCACTCTCAGATACCAGCTCCCCCATCACACACACTGTCCCACTCTAAGATACCAGCTCCCCCATCTCTCACACTGTCCCACGCTCAGATACCAGCTCCCCCATCACACACAGTGTCCCACTCTCAGATACCACCTCCCCCATCACTCACACTGTCCCACTCTCAGATACCAGCTCCCCCATCTCACACACTGTCCCACTCTCAGATACCAGCTCCCCCATCACACACACTGTCCCACTCTCAGATACCAGCTCCCCCATCACACACACTGTCCCACTCTCAGATACCAGCTCCTCCATCACTCACACTGTCCCACTCTCAGATACCAGCTCCCCCGTCACTCACACTGTCCCACTCTCAGATACCAGCTCCCCCATCACTCACACTTTCCCACTCTCAGATACCAGCTCCCCCATCACACACAGTGTCCCACTCTCAGATACCAGCTCCCCCATCACACACACTGTCCCACTCTCAGATACCAGCTCCCCCATCACACACACTGTCCCACTCTCAGATACCAGCTCCCCCATCACTCACACTGTCCCACTCTCAGATACCACCTCCCCATCACACACACTGTCCCACTCTCAGATACCACCTCCCCATCATACACAGTGTCCCACTCTCAGATACCAGCTCCCCAATCACACACAGTGTCCCACTCTCAGATACCAGCTCCCCCATCACACACACTGTCCCACTCTCAGATGCCAGCTCCCCCATCTCTCACACTGTCCCACTCTCAGATACCACCTCCCCCATCACTCACACTGTCCCACTCTCAGATACCAGCTCCCCCATCACACACAGTGTCCCACTCTCAGATACCAGCTCCCCCATCACTCACACTGTCCCACTCTCAGATACCAGCTCCTCCATCACGCACACTGTCCCACTCTCAGACACCAGCTCCCCATCACACACACTGTCCCACTCTCAGATACCACCTCCCCCATCACTCACACTGTCCCACTCTCAGATACCAGCTCCCCCATCACACACAGTGTCCCACTCTCAGATACCAGCTCCCCCATCACTCACACTGTCCCACTCTCAGATACCAGGTCCCCCATCACACACACTGTCCCACTCTCAGATACCACCTCCCCATCACACACACTGTCCCACTCTCAGATACCAGCTCCCCCATCACTCACACTGTCCCACTCTCAGATACCAGCTCCTCCATCACACACACTGTCCCACTCTCAGATACCAGCTCCCCCATCACACACACTGTCCCACTCTCAGATACCAGCTCCCCCATCACACACACTGTCCCACTCTCAGATACCAGCTCCCCCCATCACTCACACTGTCCCACTCTCAGATACCAGCTCCCCCATCACTCACACTGTCCCACTCTCAGATACCAGCTCACCCATATCACACACTGCCCCACTCTCAGATACCAGCTCCCCCATCACTCACACTGTCCCACTCTCAGATACCAGCTCCCCCATATCACACACTGTCCCACTCTCAGATACCAGCTCCCCCATCACTCACACTGTCCCACTCTCAGATACCAGCTCCCCCATCTCACACACTGTCCCACTCTTAGATACCAGCTCCCCCATCACACACACTGTCCCACTCTCAGATACCAGCTCCCCCATCACACTCACTGTCCCACTCTCAGATACCAGCTCCCCCATCACACACACTGTCCCACTCTCAGATACCAGCTCCCCCATCTCTCACACTGTCCCACTCTCAGATACCAGCTCCCCCATCACTCACACTGTCCCACTCTCAGATACCAGCTCCCCCATCACTCACACTGTCCCACTCTCAGACACCAGCTCCCCATCACACACACTGTCCCACTCTCAGATACCAGCTCCTCCATCACACACACTTTCCCACTCTCAGATACCAGCTCCCCCATCACACACACTGTCCCACTCTCAGATACCAGCTCCCCCATCACACACACTGTCGCACTCTCAGATACCAGCTCCCCCCATCACTCACACTGTCCCACTCTCAGATACCAGCTCCCCCATCACGCACACTGTCCCACTCTCAGATACCACCTCCCCCATCACTCACACTGTCCCACTCTCAGATACCAGCTCCCCCATCTCACACACTGTCCCACTCTCAGATACCAGCTCCCCCATCACTCACACTGTCCCACTCTCAGATACCAGCTCCCCCATCACACACACACTGTCCCACTCTCAGATACCAGCTCCCCATCACACACACTGTCCTACTCTCAGATACCAGCTCCCCCATCACACACACTGTCCCACTCTCAGATACCAGCTCCCCCATCACACCCACTGTCCCACTCTCAGATACCACCTCCCCCATCACACACACTGTCCCACTCTCAGACACCAGCTCCCCCATCTCACACACTGTCCCACTCTCAGATACCAGCTCCCCCATCTCACACACTGTCCCACTCTCAGATACCAGCTCCCCCATCACACACACTGTCCCACTCTCAGATACCAGCTCCCCCATCACACACACTGTCCCACTCTCAGATTCCAGCTCCCCCATCACACACACTGTCCCACTCTCAGATACCAGCTCCTCCATCACACACACTGTCCCACTCTCAGATACCAGCTCCCCCATCACTCACACTGTCCCATCTCAGATACCAGCTCCAACATCACACACACTGTCCCACTCTCAGATACCAGCACCCCCATCACACACACGGTCCCACTCTCAGATACCAGCTCCACCATCACACACACTGTCCCACTCTCAGATACCAGCTCCCCCATCACACACACTGTCCCACTCTCAGACACCAGCTCCCCCATCTCACACACTGTCCCACTCTCAGACACCAGCTCCCCCCATCACTCACACTGTCCCACTCTCAGACACCAGCTCCCCCATCTCACACACTGTCCCACTCTCAGATACCAGCTCCCCCATCACACACACTGTCCCACTCTCAGATACCAGCTCCCCCATCACACACACTGTCCCACTCTCAGATACCAGCTCCCCCATCACACACACTGTCCCACTCTCAGATACCAGCTCCTCCATCACACACACTGTCCCACTCTCAGATACCAGCTCCCCCATCACTCACACTGTCCCATCTGAGATACCAGCTCCCCCATCACACACACTGTCCCACTCTCAGATACCAGCTCCCCCATCACACACACTGTCCCACTCTCAGACACCAGCTACCCCATCTCACACACTGTCCCACTCTCAGATACCAGCTCCCCCATTTCTCACACTGTCCCACTCTCAGATACCAGCTCCCCATCACACACACTGTCCCACTCTCAGATACCAGCTCCCCATCACACACACTGTCCCACTCTCAGATACCAGCTCCCCCATCTCACACGCTGTCCCACTCTCAGATACCAGCTCCCCCATCACACACACTGTCCCACTCTCAGATTCCAGCTCCCCCATCACACAAACTGTCCCACTCTCAGATACCAGCTCCTCCATCACACACACTGTCCCACTCTCAGATACCAGCTCCCCCATCACACTCACTGTCCCACTCTCAGATACCAGCTCCCTCATCACTCACACTGTCCCACTCTCAGATACCAGCTCCCCCATCACACACACTGTCCCACTCTCAGATACCAGCTCAACCATCACACACACTGTCCCACTCTCAGATACCAGCTCCCCCATCACACACATTGTCCCACTCTCAGATACCAGCTCCCCCATCACACACACTGTCCCACTCTCAGATACCAGCTCCCCCATCACACACACTGTCCCACTCTCAGATACCACCACCCCATCACACACACTGTCCCACTCTCAGATACCAGCTCCCCCATCACACACACTGTCCCACTCTCAGATACCAGCTCCCCAACTCACACACACTGTCCCACTCTCAGATACCAGCTCCCCCATCACACACCCTGTCCCACTCTCAGATACCAGCTCCCCCATCACACACACTGTCCCACTCTAAGATACCAGGTCCCCCATCACACACACTGTCCCACTCTCAGATACCAGCTCACCATCACACACACTGTCCCACTCTCAGATACCACCTCCCCCATCTCACACACTGTCCCACTCTCAGATACCAGCTCCTCCATCACTCACACTGTCCCACTCTAAGATACCAGCTCCCCATCACACACACTGTCCCACTCTCAGATACCAGCTCCCCCATCACTCACACTGTCCCACTCTCAGATACCAGCTCCCCCATCACTCACACTGTCCCACTCTCAGATACCAGCTCCCCCATCTCACACACTGTCCCACTCTCAGATACCAGGTCCCCCATCACTCACACTGTCCCACTCTCAGATACCAGCTCCCCCATCACTCACACTGTCCCACTCTCAGATACCAGCTCCCCCATCACACACAGTGTCCCACTCTCAGATACCAGCTCCCCCATCACTCACACTGTCCCACTCTCAGATACCAGCTCCCCCATCACACACACTGTCCCACTCTCAGATACCAGCTCCCCCATCACTCACACTGTCCCACTCTCAGATACCAGCTCCCCCATCACTCACACTGTCCCACTCTCAGATACCAGCTCCCCCATCACACACAGTGTCCCACTCTCAGATACCAGCTCCCCCATCACTCACACTGTCCCACTCTCAGATACCAGCTCCCCCATCACACACAGTGTCCCACTCTCAGATACCAGCTCCCCCATCACACACACTGTCCCACTCTCAGATACCAGCTCCCCCATCACTCACACTGTCCCACTCTCAGATACCAGCTCCCCCATCACACGCACTGTCCCACTCTCAGATACCAGCTCCCCCATCACTCACACTGTCCCACTCTCAGATACCAGCTCCCCCATCACACACACTGTCCCACTCTCAGACACCAGCTCCCCCATCTCACACACTGTCCCACTCTCAGATACCAGCTCCCCCATTTCTCACACTGTCCCACTCTCAGATACCAGCTCCCCCATCACACACACTGTCCCACTCTCAGATTCCAGCTCCCCCATCACACACACTGTCCCACTCTCAGATACCAGCTCCCCCATCACACTCACTGTCCCACTCTCAGATACCACCTCCCCCATCACACACACTGTCCCACTCTCAGATACCAGCTCCCCCACCTCACACGCTGTCCCACTCTCAGATACCAGCTCCTCCATCACACACACTGTCCCACTCTCAGATACCAGCTCCCCCATCACACACAGTGTCCCACTCTCAGATACCAGCTCCTCCATCACACACACTGTCCCACTCTCAGATACCAGCTCCCCCATCACACTCACTGTCCCACTCTCAGATACCAGCTCCCCCATCTCTCACACTGTCCCACTCTCAGATACCAGCTCCCCCATCACACACACTGTCCCACTGTCAGATACCAGCTCCCCCATCACTCACACTGTCCCACTCTCAGATACCAGCTCCCCCATCACACTCACTGTCCCACTCTCAGATACCACCTCCCCCATCACACACACTGTCCCACTCTCAGATACCAGCTCCCTCATCACTCACACTGTCCCAATCTCAGATACCAGCTCCCCCATCACACACACTGTCCCACTCTCAGATACCACCTCCCCCATCACACACACTGTCCCACTCTCAGATACCAGCTCCCCCATCACACACACTGTCCCACTCTCAGATACCAGCTCCCCCATCACACACATTGTCCCACTCTCAGATACCAGCTCCCCCATCACACACACTGTCCCACTCTCAGATACCAGCTCCCCCATCACTCACACTGTCCCACTCTCAGATACCAGCTCCCCCATCACACACACTGTCCCACTCTCAGATACCAGCTCCCCCATCACACACACTGTCCCAATCTCAGATACCAGCTCCCCATCACTCACACTGTCCCACTCTCAGATACCAGCTCCCCCATCACACACACTGTCCCACTCTCAGATACCAGCTCCCCCATCACACACATTGTCCCACTCTCAGATACCAGCTCCCCCATCACACACACTGTCCCACTCTCAGATACCAGCTCCCCCATCACACACACTGTCCCACTCTCAGATACCAGCTCCCCAACTCACACACTGTCCCACTCTCAGATACCAGCTCCCCCATCACACACACTGTCCCACTCTCAGATACCAGCTCCCCCATCACACACACTGTCCCACTCTAAGATACCAGGTCCCCCATCACACACACTGTCCCACTCTAAGATACCAGGTCCCCCATCACACACACTGTCCCACTCTCAGATACCAGCTCCTCCATCACTCACACTGTCCCACTCTCAGATACCAGCTCCCCCATCACACACACTGTCCCACTCTCAGATACCAGCTCCCCCATCACTCACACTGTCCCACTCTCAGATACCAGCTCCCCCATCACACACACTGTCCCACTCTCAGATTCCAGCTCCCCCATCACTCACACTGTCCCACTCTCAGATACCAGCTCCCCAATCACTCACACTGTCCCACTCTCAGATACCAGCTCCCCCATCACACACACTGTCCCACTCTCAGATACCAGCTCCCCCATCTCTCACACTGTCCCACTCTCAGATACCAGGTCCCCCATCACACACAGTGTCCCACTCTCAGATACCAGCTCCCCCATCACTCACACTGTCCGACTCTCAGATACCAGCTCCCCCATCACACACAGTGTCCCACTCTCACATACCAGCTCCCCCATCACACACACTGTCCCACTCAGATACCAGCTCCCCATCACTCACACTGTCCCACTCTCAGATACCAGCTCCTCCATCACACACACTGTCCCACTCTCACATACCAGCTCCCCCATCACACACACTGTCCCACTCTCAGATACCACCTCCCCATCACACACACTGTCCCACTCTCAGATACCAGCTCCCCATCACACACACTGTCCCACTCTCAGATACCAGCTCCCCCATCACACACACTGTCCCACTCTCAGATACCAGCTCCCCCATCACACACACTGTCCCACTCTCAGATACCAGCTCCCCCCATCACTCACACTGTCCCACTCTCAGATACCAGCTCCCCCATCACTCACACTGTCCCACTCTCAGATACCAGCTCCCCCATCTCTCACACTGTCCCACTCTCAGGTACCAGCTCCCCCATCACTCACACTGTCCCACTCTCAGATACCAGCTCCCCCATCACGCACACTGTCCCACTCTCAGATACCACCTCCCCATCACACACACTGTCCCACTCTCAGATACCAGCTCCCCATCACACACACTGTCCCACTCTCAGATACCAGCTCCCCCATCACACACACTGTCCCACTCTCAGATACCAGCTCCCCCATCACTCACACTGTCCCACTCTCAGACACCAGCTCCACATCGCACACACTGTCCCACTCTCAGATACCAGCTCCTCCATCACACACACTGTCCCACTCTCAGATACCAGCTCCCCCATCACGCACACTGTCCCACTCTCAGATACCAGCTCCCCCATCACACACACTGTCCCACTCTCAGATACCAGCTCCCCCCATCACTCACACTGTCCCACTCTCAGATACCAGCTCCCCCATCACGCACACTGTCCCACTCTCAGATACCACCTCCCCCATCACTCACACTGTCCCACTCTCAGATACCAGCTCCCCCATCTCACACACTGTCCCACTCTCAGATACCAGCTCCCCCATCTCTCACACTGTCCCACTCTCAGATACCAGCTCCCCCATCACACACAGTGTCCCACTCTCCGAGACCAGCTCCCCCATCACTCACACTGTCCGACTCTCAGATAACACCTCCCCCATCACACACAGTGTCCCACTCTCAGATACCAGCTCCCCCATCACTCACACTGTCCGACTCTCAGATACCAGCTCCCCCATCACTCACACTGTCCCACTCTCAGATACCAGCTCCCACATCTCTCACACTGTCCCACTCTCAGATACCAGCTCCCCCATCACTCACACACTGTCCCACTCTCAGATACCAGCTCCCCCATCACACACACTGTCCCACTCTCAGATACCAGCTCCCCCATCACTCACACTGTCCCACTCTCAGATACCAGCTCCCCCATCACACACACTGTCCCACTCTCAAATACCAGCTCCCCCATCACTCACAATGTCCCACTCTCAGATACCAGCTCCTCCATCACTCACACTGTCCCACTCTCAGATACCAGCTCCCCCATCACACACACTGTCCCACTCTCAGATACCAGCTCCCCCCATCACACACACTGTCCCACTCTCAAATACCAGCTCCCCCATCACACACACTGTCCCACTCTCAGATACCAGCTCCCCCATCACTCACACTGTCCCACTCTCAGATACCAGCTCCCCCATCACACACACTGTCCCACTCTCAGATACCAGCTCCCCCATCACTCACACTGTCCCACTCTCAGATACCAGCTCCCCCATCACACACACTGTCCCACTCTCAGATTCCAGCTCCCCCATCTCACACACTGTCCCACTCTCAGATACCAGCTCCCCCATCTCACACACTGTCCCACTCTCAGATACCACCTCCCCCATCACACACACTGTCCCACTCTCAGATACCAGCTCCCCATCACACACACTGTCCCACTCTCAGATACCAGCTCCCCCATCACACACACTGTCCCACTCTCAGATATCAGCTCCCCCATCACACACACTGTCCCACTCTCAGATACCAGCTCCCCATCACACACACTGTCCCACTCTCAGATATCAGCTCCCCCATCACACACACTGTCCCACTCTCAGATACCAGCTCCCCAACACACACACTGTCCCACTCTCAGATACCAGCTCCTCCATCACACACACTGTCCCACTCTCAGATACCAGCTCCCCCATCACACACACTGTCCCACTCTCAGATACCAGCTCCTCCCATCACTCACACTGTCCATCTCTCAGATACCAGCTCCCCCATCACGCACAGTGTCCCACTCTCAGATACCAGCTCCCCCATCACACACGCTGTCCCACTCTCCGATACCAGCTCCCCCATCACTCACACTGTCCGACTCTCAGATACCAGCTCCCCCATCACTCACCCTGTCCCACTCTCAGATACCAGCTCCCCCATCTCTCACACTGTCCCACTCTCAGATACCAGCTCCCCCATCACTCACACTGTCCCACTCTCAGATACCAGCTCCCCCATCACTCACACTGTCCCACTCTCAGATACCAGCTCCCCCATCACACACACTGTCCCACTCTCAGATACCAGCTCCCCCATCACACACACTGTCCCACTCTCAGATACCAGCTCCCCCATCACACACACTGTCCCACTTTCAGATACCAGCTCCCCCATCACACACACTGTCCCACTCTCAGATACCACCTCCCCATCACACACACTGTCCCACTCTCAGATACCAGCTCCCCATCACACACACTGTCCCACTCTCAGATACCAGCTCCCCCATCACACACACTGTCCCACTCACAGATACCAGCTCCCCCATCACTCACACTGTCCCACTCTCAGACACCAGCTCCCCATCGCACACACTGTCCCACTCTCAGATACCAGCTCCCCCATCACACACACTGTCCCACTCTCAGATACCAGCTCCCCGATCACACACACTGTCCCACTCTCAGATACCAGCTCCCCCATCACACACACTGTCCCACTCTCAGATACCAGCTCCCCCCATCACTCACACTGTCCCACTCTCAGATACCAGCTCCCCCATCACGCACACTGTCCCACTCTCAGATACCACCTCCCCCATCACTCACACTGTCCCACTCTCAGATACCAGCTCCCCCATCTCACACACTGTCCCACTCTCAGATACCAGCTCCCCCATCTCTCACACTGTCCCACTCTCAGATACCAGCTCCCCCATCACACACAGTGTCCCACTCTCTGATACCAGCTCCCCCATCACTCACACTGTCCGACTCTCAGATACCACCTCCCCCATCACACACAGTGTCCCACTCTCAGATACCAGCTCCCCCATCACTCACACTGTCCGACTCTCAGATACCAGCTCCCCCATCACTCACACTGTCCCACTCTCAGATACCAGCTCCCCCATCACTCACACTGTCCCACTCTCAGATACCAGCTCCCCCATCTCTCACACTGTCCCACTCTCAGATACCAGCTCCCCCATCACTCACACTTTCCCACTCTCAGATACCAGCTTCCCCATCACTCACACTGTCCCACTCTCAGATACCAGCTCCCCCATCACACACACTGTCCCACTCTCAGATACCAGCTCCCCCATCACACACACTGTCCCACTCTCAGATACCAGCTCCCCCATCACTCACACTGTCCCACTCTCAGATACCAGCTCCCCCATCACACACACTGTCCCACTCTCAGATACCAGCTCCCCCATCACTCACACTGTCCCACTCTCAGATACCAGCTCCCCCATCACACACACTGTCCCACTCTCAAATACCAGCTCCCCCATCACTCACAATGTTCCACTCTCAGATACCAGCTCCCCCATCACTCACACTGTCCCACTCTCAGATACCAGCTCCCCCATCACACACACTGTCCCACTCTCAGATACCAGCTCCCCCATCACTCACACTGTCCCACTCTCAGATACCAGCTCCCCCATCACTCACACTGTCCCACTCTCAGATACCAGCTCCCCCATCACTCACACTGTCCCACTCTCAGATACCAGCTCCCCCATCACTCACACTGTCCCACTCTCAGATACCAGCTCCCCCATCTCACACACTGTCCCACTCTCAGATACCAGCTCCCCCATCACTCACACTGTCCCACTCTCAGATACCAGCTCCCCCATCACTCACACTGTCCCACTCTCAGATACCAGCTCCCCCATCACACACACTGTCCCACTCTCAGATACCAGCTCCCCATCACTCACACTGTCCCACTCTCAGATACCAGCTCCCCCATCACTCACACTGTCCCACTCTCAGATACCAGCTCCCCCATCTCACACACTGTCCCACTCTCAGATACCAGCTCCCCCATCACACACACTGTCCCACTCTCAGATACCAGCTCCCCCATCACACACACTGTCCCACTCTCAGATACCAGCTCCCCCATCACTCACACTGTCCCACTCTCAGATACCAGCTCCCCCATCACACACACTGTCCCACTCTCAGATACCAGCTCCCCCATCACACACACTGTCCCACTCTCAGATTCCAGCTCCCCCATCACTCACACTGTCCCACTCTCAGATACCAGCTCCCCCATCACTCACACTGTCCCACTCTCAGATACCAGCTCCCCCATCACACACACTGTCCCACTCTCAGATACCAGCTCCCCCATCTCTCACACTGTCCCACTCTCAGATACCAGCTCCCCCATCACACACAGTGTCCCACTCTCACATACCAGCTCCCCCATCACACACACTGTCCCACTCTCAGATACCAGCTCCCCATCACTCACACTGTCCCACTCTCAGATACCAGCTCCTCCATCACACACACTGTCCCACTCTCAGATACCAGCTCCCCCATCACACACACTGTCCCACTCTCAGATACCACCTCCCCATCACACACACTGTCCCACTCTCAGATACCAGCTCCCCATCACACACACTGTCCCACTCGCAGATACCAGCTCCCCCATCACACACACTGTCCCACTCTCAGATACCAGCTCCCCCATCACTCACACTGTCCCACTCTCAGACACCAGCTCCCCATCGCACACACTGTCCCACTCTCAGATACCAGCTCCTCCATCACACACACTGTCCCACTCTCAGATACCAGCTCCCCCATCACACACACTGTCCCACTCTCAGATACCAGCTCCCCCATCACACACACTGTCCCACTCTCAGATACCAGCTCCCCCCATCACTCACACTGTCCCACTCTCAGATACCAGCTCCCCCATCACTCACACTGTCCCACTCTCAGATACCAGCTCCCCCCATCACTCACACTGTCCCACTCTCAGATACCAGCTCCCCCATCACTCACACTGTCCCACTCTCAGATACCAGATCCCCCATCTCTCACACTGTCCCACTCTCAGATACCAGCTCCCCCATCACTCACACTGTCCCACTCTCAGATACCAGCTCCCCCATCACAAACACTGTCCCACTCTCAGATACCAGCTCCCCCATCACTCACACTGTCCCACTCTCAGATACCAGCTCCCCATCACACACACTGTCCCACTCTCAGATACCAGCTCCCCCATCACACACACTGTCCCACTCTCAGATACCAGCTCCCCCATCACACACACTGTCCCACTCTCAGATACCAGCTCCCCTATCACACACACTGTCCCACTCTCAGATACCACCTCCCCATCACACACACTGTCCCACTCTCAGATACCAGCTCCCCATCACACACACTGTCCCACTCTCAGATACCAGCTCCCCCATCACACACACTGTCCCACTCACAGATACCAGCTCCCCCATCACTCACACTGTCCCACTCTCAGACACCAGCTCCCCATCGCGCACACTGTCCCACTCTCAGATACCAGCTCCTCCATCACACACACTGTCCCACTCTCAGATACCAGCTCCCCCATCACACACACTGTCCCACTCTCAGATACCAGCTCCCCCATCACACACACTGTCCCACTCTCAGATACCACCTCCCCCATCATTCACACTGTCCCACTCTCAGATACCAGCTCCCCCATCTCTCACACTGTCCCACTCTCAGATACCAGCTCCCCCATCACTCACACTGTCCGACTCTCAGATACCAGCTCCCCCATCACTCACACTGTCCCACTCTCAGATACCAGCTCCCCCATCACTCACACTGTCCCACTCTCAGATACCAGCACCCCCATCTCTCACACTGTCCCACTCTCAGATACCAGCTCCCCCATCACTCACACTGTCCCACTCTCAGATACCAGCTCCCCCATCACACACACTGTCCCACTCTCAGATACCAGCTCCCCCATCACTCACACTGTCCCACTCTCAGATACCAGCTTCCCCATCACACACACTGTCCCACTCTCAGATACCAGCTCCCCCATCACTCACACTGTCCCACTCTCAGATACCAGCTCCCCCATCACACACTCTGTCCCACTCTCAGATACCAGCTCCCCCATCACTCACACTGTCCCACTCTCAGATACCAGCTCCCCCAATCACGCACACTGTCCCACTCTCAGATACCAGCTCCCCCATCACTCACACTGTCCCACTCTCAGATACCAGCTCCCCCATCACACACACTGTCCCACTCTCAGATACCAGCTCCCCCATCACTCACAATGTCCCACTCTCAGATACCAGCTCCCCCATCACTCACACTGTCCCACTCTCAGATACCAGCTCCCCCATCACACACACTGTCCCACTCTCAGATACCAGCTCCCCCATCACTCACACTGTCCCACTCTCAGATACCAGCTCCCCCATCACTCACACTGTCCCACTCTCAGATACCAGCTCCCCCGTCACACACACTGTCCCACTCTCAGATACCAGCTCCCCCATCACTCACACTGTCCCACTCTCAGATACCAGCTCCCCCATCACTCACACTGTCCCACTCTCAGATACCAGCTCCCCCATCACTCACACTGTCCCACTCTCAGATACCAGCTCCCCCATCACACACAGTGTCCCACTCTCAGATACCAGCTCCCCCATCACTCACACTGTCCCACTCTCAGATACCAGCTCCCCCATCACACACAGTGTCCCACTCTCAGATACCAGCTCCCCCATCACACACAGTGTCCCACTCTCAGATACCAGCTCCCCCATCACTCACACTGTCCCACTCTCAGATACCAGCTCCCCCATCACGCACACTGTCCCACTCTCAGATACCAGCTCCCCCATCACTCACACTGTCCCACTCTCAGATACCAGCTCCCCCATCACACACACTGTCCCACTCTCAGATACCAGCTCCCCCATCTCTCACACTGTCCCACTCTCAGATACCAGCTCCCCCATCACACACACTGTCCCACTCTCAGATACCAGCTCCCCATCACACACACTGTCCCACTCTCAGATACCAGCTCCCCCATCACTCACACTGTCCCACTCTCAGATACCAGCTCCCCCATCTCACACACTGTCCCACTCTCAGATACCAGCTCCCCCATCACTCACACTGTCCCACTCTCAGATACATCTTCCTGAGATTACACATTCTGAGTTCGCTTTGTAACATCTGCAAATGTTGTAATAATTCTGGCAATATAAAAGAGGTCTTCGTGGCAAATTCACACAATCGCTAACCCTGCCTTGTCCTGTCCAAGTCTCACAATGACCTCCCGTCTCTCCACCAACCTCTTTGTTAGTGTAAGGTGCGTGACATATGAAAGCAGACAAGTTTTTTTTCCAGTTGTAGAGGGCCTGGGTGAAACCACATCTGGTCTGCTCCAGACAACTCCATTCTCTGAGTTTGGGGAAGGGATGACTGTTCTGGTGTGGTCTCGGTACCCCTTCCTCTAGACCAGAAGGCCTGTGTTCAAGTCTCACTGCTCCAGACATGTACCATATCAGCAAGGTCAACTTTGAAGAAGAAAGAAAATTTCCAATTGCGTTGCAAGCCGTTCCAAGATGGCTCACTTGACACACTGCCCGGACAGTGGGATTATTTTGTGACGGCCGATTGGCCCATATCCAAATTGGGGTGCCAAAGAACGAAAGGTGATTTTGTTGAAACGTGTCGCATTTTTAAGTGCACGAGATTGTTTCCTCTCGTGAGAGGGGCCAGATCCATTGAGGAATAAGGTCTCCCGGAAATTAGGAGAACGTGGGTGTAGGATTGCTGGAAGGTTCTTTTCCAGACGTTTCGCCACCACACTCGGTGACATCTTCAGTGAGCTTCCGGATGAAGCACTGCTGATAATCCCTGCTTTCTATTTGTATGTTTGGGTTCTTTTGGGTTGATTATGTCATTTCCTGTGGTGATGTCATTTCCTTTTTTTTAATCTCCCAGAGGTTAGTTTGGGGTGGAGGCTGTGTCTTTAAACTTATTCAAGACTGAGTGAGATAAATGTTTAACAGGCAAAGGAATTAAATGTTACAAAGAAAATGCAGCTGAGACCGTGAACAGATCAGGCCCCAAATGGATGAACAAACTGGCCACCTCCTGTTTCTAATTCCCACCTTCCTGGTCCTTAAGGACTCCCTTAAAACCTTTCACCTGCCTTTGATGCCACGGTGGCACTGTGGTTAGCACTGCTGCCTCACAGCACCAGGGACCTGGGTTCGATTCCAGCCTTTGGGTAATTGTCTGTGTGGTGTTTGCACATTCTCCACCTGTCTGTGTGGGTTTCCTCTGGGTGTTCCCACAGTCCAAAGACGTGTAGGTTAACGTGTACAGGCCGTGCTAAATTACCCCGCAGTGCCCAGGGATGTGCAGGTTAGGGTGGATTGGCCGTGCTAAATTACCCCGCAGTGCCCAGGGATGTGCAGGTTAGGGTGGATTGGCCGTGCTAAATTACCCCGCAGTGCCCAGGGATGTGCAGGTTAGGGTGGATTGGCCATGCCAAATTACCCATAGTGCCCAGGGATGTCTAGGTTAGGGTGGATTGGCCGTGCTAAATTACCCATAGTGTCCAGGGATGTGCAGGTTAGGGTGGGTTGGCCATGCTAAATTACCCCGCAGTGCCCAGGGATGTGCAGGTTAGGGTGGATTGCCATGCTAAATTACCCCGCAGTGCCCAGGGATGTGCAGGTTAGGGTGGATTGGCCATGCTAAATTACCCATAGTGCCCAGGGATGTGCAGGTTAGGGTGGATTGGCCATGCTAAATTACCCATAGTGCCCAGGGATGTGCAGGTTAGGGTGGATTGGCCGTGCTAAATTACCCATAGTGCCCAGGGATGTGCAGGTTAGGGTGGATTGGCCATGCTAAATTACCCATAGTGCCCAGGGATGTGCAGGTTAGGGTGGATTGGCCATGCTAAATTACCCATAGTGCCCAGGGATGTCTAGGTTAGGGTGGATTGGCCATGCTAAATTACCCATAGTGCCCAGGGATGTCTAGGTTAGGGTGGATTGGCCGTGCTAAATTACCCATAGTGCCCAGGGATGTCTAGGTTAGGGTGGATTGGCCATGCTTAATTACCCATAGTGCCCAGGGATGTCTAGGTTAGGGTGGATTGGCCGTGCTAAATTACCCATAGTGCCCAGGGATGTCTAGGTTAGGGTGGATTGGCCATGCTAAATTACCCATAGTGCCCAGAGATGAGCAGGTTAGGGTGGGTTGGCTGTGCTAAATTACCCATAGTGCCCAGAGATGTCTAGGTTAGGGTGGATTGGCCGTGCTAAATTACCCATAGTGCCCAGGGATGTCTAGGTTAGGGTGGATTGGCCATGCTAAATTACCCATAGTGCCCAGGGATGTGTAGGTTAGGGTGGATTGGCCATGCTAAATTACCCATAGTTCCCAGGGATGTGTAGGTTAGGGTGGATTGGCCATGCTAAATTACCCATAGTTCCCAGGGATGTGTAGGTTAGGGTGGATTACCGATGGGAAATACAGGATCACGGGGATGTGGTAGGAGGATGAGTCTGGGGGGTGGGGTGGGGTCCCTTTAGGAGAGTCAGTATGGATTTCTTGGGCTGAATGGCCTGTTCCCACATTGTACGGATTCTATCAGCTGCACATCTTGAAACCGGAGGAAACTTGCACAGACACAAGGGGCAACATGCAAACGCCACGTGGTCACCTGAGGGCGGAATCGAACCTGGGTCCCTGGCGCTGTGAGGCCGTAGTGCTAACCACTGAGCCACCGTGCTGGCCCCAAATGAGGGGTCCATGCTTGTCAGCAGTGCTCTGTGTAACTGAAGCATAACACCACACCCCCACCCCCTCCCGATTTTCAAGTCCCCTCACGTCAGTGTGGTTAAATCCCCAGGGATGGAGGACCCCCCAGTGCCTACGTTAGTGCCTGTGTTCATTATCACCCACTTCCAGCCAGGGCCCTAGAGAGCGGGGGAGCGGTAACTCACCGAAGTCAGCTGCTTTTTATGTCCTTAATGTGTGGCAGAAGGTGCCAGAAAATGATCTGAGCCCGAGCCAGAGAGAGAGAGAGATAACAGAGCGTGCAACTACTTTGCGAGATTGAATGGGAGAGGAATCAAAATTACAATCTCCTGTCAGAGAGGCGAGAGGTTCAGGGGGGGAGACTCGGTGATGATGAGGGGACAGGGGTGCAGTGTTCCAAATCCCACCACTGCCTCCCCACCACCCACCCCACCCCCCGCTGCGTTAGATGGCTCCATCAGGCAGAGAGGTGTAACAACCTGCATTCACATGGCGCCATTATTGTTGTAGGACACCCCGCCCCCCACCCTCGCTGTCCTTCACCTCAACTGGTTTTGAAGGTTTCTAGCCCCTTAGCACTGACATGTCCAAACACCTGGTCAAAGGGGCAGGATGGAGGGATCGCTGTGAGGTAGGAGAGAGAGAGAGAGTGGGAGAGACAGAGAGAGAGAGGGTGAGAGAGGGAGAGACAGAGAGAGAGAGAGAGGGAG
Organism: Hemiscyllium ocellatum; assembly: GCF_020745735.1. Taxonomy (NCBI): domain Eukaryota; kingdom Metazoa; phylum Chordata; class Chondrichthyes; order Orectolobiformes; family Hemiscylliidae; genus Hemiscyllium; species Hemiscyllium ocellatum. The sequence continues at coordinate 10,728,216 of NC_083444.1, read as the reverse complement.
AGGGTGAGAGGGTGAGGGAGAGTGGGAGAGAGGGAGGGAGGGAGAGGGTGAGGGAGAGAGGGAGGGAGGGAGAGGGTGAGGGAGAGAGGGAGAGACAGAGAGAGAGAGGGAGAGAGAGGGAGAAGGAGAGAGGGTGAGAGAGGGAGAGAGGGATAGAGAGGGAGACAGGGAGGGAGAGAGGCAGAGAGAGGGAGAGAGAGGGGAAGAGAGGGAGAGAGGGAAAGAGGGAGAGAGGGAGGGAGCGAGAGAGAGAGGGAGAGAGGGAGAGAGGGAGAGGGAGAGAGAGGGAGAGAGAGGGAGGGAGAGAGGGAGAGGGAGGGAGAGAGGGGGGGAATTCTAGAGTACCGGATCTGAACAGCTAAAGGCACAACCACCAACATCGAGTGAATAAACCTGGGGAGGGAACGAGAGGCCGAATTAGATTTGTGCACGAATCTCAGAGGGTCCACAAGACATAGCTATTCCAGCACACAGTGAGGGATTCTCTGCTGGGATACAGTGAGGGATTCTCTGCTGGAATACAGTGAGGGATTCTCTGCTGGGGTACAGTGAGGAATTGCTGGGATACAGTGAGGGTTTCTCTGCTGGGATAGAGTGAGGGATTCTCTGCTGGGATACAGTGAAGGATTCTCTGCTGAGATACAGTGAGGGATTCTCTGCTGGGATAGAGTGAGGGATTCTCTGCTGGGATACAGTGAGGGATTCTCTGCTGGGACACAGTGAGGGATTCTCTGCTGGGTTACAGTGAGGGATTCTCTGCTGGGGTACAGTGAGGGTTTCTCTGCTGGGATACAGTGAGGGATCCTCTGCTGGGATACAGTGAGGTTATTCTCTGATAGGACACCGTGAGGTGATTCCCTGCCGGGTCACAGTGAGGGATTCTCTGCTGGGATACAGTGAGGGATTCTCTGCTGGGATACAGTGAGGTGATTCTTGCTGGGACACAGTGAGGGATTCCCTGCAGGAAACACATGAAGGTTTCTCTGCTGGGACGTAATGCGATGATAGTCTGCTGGGACTCAGCGGGAGATTCTCTGCTGGGACAGGGAGAGAGTCTCAGTCTCAGTTCCACGCCAGACAAGGCTGTATTTGACTGAACTATGAGAGGAATTGGATTAGGATGGTTGAACTGGAGTGTGTCATGTCAGTGAGGAAACGCAGTGCGGCTGATTTACGAGCCCGTACCCCTCCCCCCCCACCTGCTCACGTCTCCGAGCTGCCAGTAATTTAATTAAGATGTTAAATCTGATGTAGGCCTGACCCTTTTGAGGAGCTGCATAACAGAGAGATGTTGATTAAAACTCTGCGCTTTCTTGTGAAGGACAGTGTAGAATCAGTCCCAGGGCACTGAAACCTCAGAAACAGATAATTACAGGACAAACAGATGGGTATTTAGTGAAACACACTGTGTCTTGCGCTTAGCGTGAAGAGGAGGAGAGAGGTTAACTGAAAGGAAGAGAGGAAGAGAGCAAAGAAGGAATAACGTGGGGCGGGAGAGATAGATAGTATAGCAGACAGACAGTGGGATGGAGAGAGCGAGAGACAGAGCGGAGGATTAAGAGATTGTACCGGTGAGTTTGACAGTGGCACTGGGAGTGAAAACCGCGAGGGAGAGCGGGATGAAGGGGTTATAATGCTAACAGAGTGAAAGAGAGAGGCAGAGTGAGAGGGTTACAGAGGGAAGAGGAGAGAGTGAGATGTAAGCGGGAGAAATAGAAAGGACAGAGAGACTGGCTGGGAGGCACAGAGCGATACATGCGGAGGGAGTGAGAGATACAGAGAAAGAGTGGTAGGTGGGCAGAGGGCCAGAGATAAAGATATAGGCACAGAGATAGCACCACTGGTGGAGAAAGGGCTAGGACAATGAGTACTCGAGGAGAGAGAGAGAGAGAGAGACAGAGAGAGAGAGAGAGACAGAGACAGAGAGACAGAGACAGAGAGAGAGGGAGAGAGAGAGGGTGAGACAGAGAGAGACAGAGAGAGACAGCGACAGAGATAGAGAGAGAGGGAGAGAGACAGAGAGAGAGAGAGACAGAGAGAGAGACAGAGACAGAGACAGAGACACAGAGAGAGACAGAGAGAGAGGGAGAGAGAGAGGGTGAGACAGAGAGAGACAGAGAGAGAGATAGAGAGAGAGGGAGAGAGACAGAGAGAGAGAGACAGAGAGAGACAGAGAGAGAGACAGAGAGGGAGAGAAGACAGAGAGAGAGACAGAGACAGAGACAGAGACAGAGAGAGAGAGGGAGAGACAGAGAGAGACAGAGAGAGACAGCGACAGAGATAGAGAGAGAGGGAGAGAGACAGAGAGAGAGAGACGGAGAGAGAGAGAGAGAGAGACAGAGACAGAGAGAGAGACAGAGAGACAGAGACAGAGGGAGAGACAGAGAGAGAGACGGGGAGAGAGAGAGAGAGAGAGAGACAGAGAGAGAGAGACAGAGACAGAGACAGAGACAGAGAGAGAGAGAGAGAGACAGAGAGAGACAGAGAGAGACAGCGACAGAGATAGAGAGAGAGGGAGAGAGACAGAGAGAGAGAGACAGAGAGAGACAGAGAGAGAGACAGAGACAGAGAGAGTGAGAGACAGACAGAGAGAGACAGAGACAGAGGGAGAAAGACAGAGAGAGAGAGAGACGGAGAGAGAGAGAGAGAGAGACAGAGACAGAGAGAGAGACAGAGAGACAGAGACAGAGGGAGAGACAGAGAGAGAGACGGGGAGAGAGAGAGAGAGAGAGACAGAGAGAGAGAGACAGAGACAGAGACAGAGACAGAGAGAGAGAGAGAGCTCTCATGTCACGTGGGGAAGGTGTGCTGTTGCTGGTACCCTCTGGTCATTTGAACTGGTCACTCACCATCAGAGAGGCAGCACATCGACAGAAAAACAGACCAAAGGTCAAATATCAGACACACACACACACTCACACTCAAACACACTCACGGGCAATCACACACTCATTCACTCTCACATGCTCACTCACACTCGCTCACTTACATACGCTCACAAATACTCACATTCACACTTATACACACACACACACACACAAACACACACACACACACACACACCACAGTGCACAGAGATTGTCTCACACACACACACACACACACATATACACAGTCTCTCTTACACACAAACACACAGAGACAAACATGCACACACACAATACACACACACACACACATACAGAGACAAACATGCACACACACAATACATACATACACACATATACACAGTCTCTCTCTCTCACACACACACACACACACACACTATCGTACGCACACACACGGGATGCCTTGGAGAATTCCCTTGGGAAGCGACCTCCAACTGCCCAGAATATTAAAGAGCAGTGGGGCAGCTGCTTAGGCCTGGGTTAAATGGTGTTACTGAGGCCTGGAACAGAGGGGGCTGGAGTGGGCTGGTGAACAAGGGGCAGGGCAGGGTTACGGGGTTTCCTAAACCAGTTTGCCTTGAGCTCCCAAGCTCCCTGGAATTCCCTCCTTAAACCTCTGCACAGCTCCCTACGGTTTTAACAGGCCGCATAAAATCTCTGCCTCTGACCCCCCATTTGTCCTGACGCATATACCTGAACAGTTCTGTTCCTGTGAAAAAAAAACCGAAGAAGCTGCTCATCTTAAAAGTCCCAGAGTTCAATATGAGTCGGCCATTTTAAAAATTCCTAAATGAATTGAGGAGGAACGTCTACACTCCCAGCATCCACCCTGTCCGGTGCCCGACAGAATTGTCTCAGTAAGGTCGCCTCTCACTGTCCAAACTCCAATAGATACAGTTCCAGCATGTCCCACCGTTCCCGATCCCAGGTATCAGCAGGGAATGCACATTCTCTGAACCAATTAGGATGGTTTTACGCCCTTGAAGTAAGGAGACCACAAATGCACATGGATTTCCAGATGTGGCCCTCACTAAATACTGTACAACCCTGGCAAAGCATCCCTGCTTTCCGATGGCATTCCCACCCCTCCCACTACCGTGGGAAAACGAAAATGGAGAATTGATGAATGGTTCAAGGAGGAAGGAGCCCTGCCTTTCACTGTGGAACCCTGCTCCCTTGTTACTCTCCAGGGTCTGTGCAGCTCAGGGTGAGGGAGAGAACACCAGGACGAAAGCTAGCCCTGGGCTAGTGGAACGTCCGTGTCTATTCGGTTTTTCAGGGAATCTCTATCCCTCGTATCCCATTCCCTCATCTCTCTGTCCCTCATGTCTCGGTCCTTGAGTTCCCATTCCCTCGTATTTCTCGACCCCTTTGTATCCCGCCCCATGGTGTCCCAATCCCCTCGTATCTCTCCCCCCTGTATCACAATCCCCTCCTATCTCTCTCACTGTGTATCCATCCCCTCGTATCTCTATTCCCCGTGTCCCAATCCCCTCCTATCTCTCCCCAGTATCTCAATCCCCTCCTATCTCTCTCCCCGTGGTCTCCATCCCCTCATATCCCTCTCCCCGTGTCTCAATCCCCTCGTATCTCTCCCCCCGTATCTCAATCCCCTCGTATCTCTCTCCCCGTGTCTCAATCCACTCGTACCTCTCCCCCAGTGTCACAATCCCCTTGTATCCCTCTCCCGGAGTCTCAATCCCCACGTATCTCTCTCCCCCAGTGTCTCAATCCCCTCGTATGCCTCTCCCCGTGTCTCAATCCCCTCGTATAGCTCTCCCCCAGTGTTTCGTTCCCTCGTATCTCTCTCCCTAAGTCTCCATCCCATCGTATCTCTCTCCCTGTGTCTCAATCCCCTCATTTCCCTCTCCCGGTGTCTCAATCCCCTCGTATCTCTCCCCCCCTGTCTCAATCCCCTCGTATCTCTCTCCCCCAGTGTCTCAATCCCCTCGTATCTCTCTCCCGGAGTCTCAATCCCCTCGTATCTCTCCCCGCGGGTCTCAATCCCCTCGTATATCTCTCCCCCAGTGCCTCATCCCCTTATATCTCTCTCGTTAAGGGTCAATCCCCTCATATCTCTCTCGCCTGGTGTCTCAATCCCCTCGTATCTGTCCCTGTATCTCAATCCCCTCATTCCTCTCTCCCCTGGAGTCTCAATCCCCTCGTATCTCTCCCCCCATGTTTCAATCCCCTCGTATCTCTCTCCCCCAGTGTCTCAATCCCATCGTATCTCTCTCCCCGTGTCTCAATCCCCTCGTAACTCTCTCCCCGTGTCTCAATCCCCTCGTATCTCTCTCCCCGTGTCTCAATCCCCTCATATCTCTCTCCCCGTGTCTCAATCCCCTCGTAACTCTCTCCCCGTGTCTCAATCCCCTCGTATCTCTCTCCCCGTGTCTCAATCCCCTCGTATCTCTCTCCCTGTGTCTCAATCCCCTCGTAACTCTCTCCCCGTGTCTCAATCCCCTCGTAACTCTCTCCCTGTGTCTCAATCCCCTCGTATCTCTCTCCCCCAGTGTCTCAATCCCCTCGTCTCTCTCTCTCTCCCTGTGTCTCAATCCCCTCGTATCTCTCTCCCCGTGTCTCAATCCCCTTGTATCTCTCTCCCCGTGTCTCAATCCCCTCGTATCTCTCTCCCCGAGTCTCAATCCCTTCCTATCTCTCTCCCCCAGTATCTCATCCCCTCGTATCTCTCTCCCCGTGTCTCAATCCCCTCGTATCTCTCCCCCTGTGTCTCAATCCCCTCCTATCCTTCTCCCCGTGTCTCAATCCCCTCCTATCCTTCTCCCCGTGTCTCAATTCCCTCGTATCTCTCTCCCCCAGTGCCTCATCCCCTTATATCTCTCTCGTTAAGTGTCAATCCCCTCATATCTCTCTCGCCTGGTGTCTCAATCCCCTCGTATCTCTCCCCCCGTGTATCAATCCCCTCGTATATCTCCCCCCGGTGTCTGAATCCATTCGTATCTCTCTCCCCGAGTCTCAATCCCCTTGTATCTCTCCCCCAGCGTCTCAATCCCCTCGTATCTCTCACACCGTGCCTCAATTCCCTCATATCTCTCTCCCCCTAAGTCTCAAGCACCTCGTAACTCACTCCCTGTGTCTCAATCCCCACGTATCTCTCTCCCGGTGTTTCAATCCCCACGTATCTCTCCCCCCTTTTCTCAATCACCTCATATCTCTCTCCCAGAGTCTCTATCGCTTCGTATCTCTCTCCCCCAGCGTCTCACTCCCCTCGTATCTCTCACACCGTGCCTCAGTCACCTCATATCTCTCCCCCCCTTTTCTGAATCCCCTCGTATCTCTCCCCCAGTCTCTATCGCTTCGTATCTCTCTCCCGGAGTCTCAATCCCCTCGTATTCCTCTCCCCGTGTCTTAATCCCCTCGTATCTCTCCCCGGTGTCTCAATCCCCTTGTATCTCTCCCCCAGCGTCTCAATCCCCTCGTATCTCTCTCCCCGTGTCTCAATCCCCTCGTATCTCTCTCCCCGTGTCTCAATCCCCTCGTATTCCTCTCCCCGTGTCTTAATCCCCTCGTATCTCTCCCCCGGTGTCTCAATCCCCTCGTATCTCTCTCCCCCAGCGTCTCAATCCCCTCGTATCTCTCTCCCCGTGTCTCAATCCCCTTGTATATCTCCCCCGGTGTCTCAATCCCCTCGTATCTCTCTCCCCGTGTCTCAATCCCCTCGTATCTCTCTCCCCGTGTCTCAATCCCCTCGTATTCCTCCCCCCGGAGTCTCAATCCCCTCGTATCTCTCTTCCAGAGTCTCAATCCCCTCGTAACTCACTCCCTGTGTCTCAATCCCTTTGTATCTCTCTCCCCCAGCATCTCAATCCCCTCGTATCTCTCTCCCCCAGCGTCTCAATCCCCTCGTATCTCTCTCCCCGTGTCTCAATCCCCTCGTATCTCTCTCCCCGTGTCTCAATTCCCTCGTATCTCTCTCTCCCTAAGTCTCAATCCCCTTGTATCTCTCTCTACCCCAGCATCTCAATCCCCTCGTAACTCTCTCCCTGTGTCTCAATCCCCTCGTATCTCTCCCCCCGTGTCTCAATCCCCTCGTATCTCTCCCCCAGTGTCTCAATCCCCTCATATCTCTCTCCCGGAGTCTCAATCCTCTCGTATCTCTCTCTCCGTGTCTCAATACCCTCGTATTCCTCTCCCCATGTCTCAATCCCCTCGTATCTCTCTTCCAGAGTCTCAATCCCCTCGTAACTCACTCCCTGTGTCTCAATCCCTTCGTATCTCTCTCCCTGTGTCTCAATCCCTTCGTATCTCTCTCCCCCAGCGTCTCAATCCCCTCGTATCTCTCTCCCTGTGTCTCAATCCCCTCGTATCTCTCTCCCTGAGTCTCAATCCCCTTGTATCTCTCTCCCTGTGTCTCAATCCCCTCGTAACTCTCTCCCGGTGTCTCAATCCCCTCGTATCTCTCTCTCGGAGTCTCAATCCCCTCGAATCTCTCTCTCCGTGCCTCAATCCCCTTGTATCTCTCTCCCCGTGTCTCAATCCCCTGGTAGCTTTCTCCCCCAGTGTCTCAATCCCCTCGCATCTCTCTCCCCATGCCTCAATCCCCTCGTATCTCTCTCCCCGAGTCTCAATTCCCTCATACCTCTCTCCCCCTAAGCCTCAAGCACCTCGTATCTCTCTCCCCGTGTCTCAATCCCCTCGTATATCTCTCCCCAAGTGCCTCATCCCCTTATATCTCTCTCGTTAAGTGTCTATCCCCTCATATCTCTCTCGCCTGGTGTCTCAATCTCCTCGTATCTGTCCCTGTATCTCAATCCCCTCATTCCTCTCTCCCCTGGCGTCTCAATCCCCTCGTATCTCTCTCCCCGAGTCTCAATCCCTTCCTATCTCTCTCCCCCAGTATCTCATTCCCCAGTATTCCTCTCCCTGTGTCTCAATCCCCTCGTATCTCTCTCCCAGTGTCTCAATCCCCTCGTATCTCTCTCCCAGAGTCTCAATCCCCTCGTATCTCTCTCCCCGTGTCTCAATCCCCTCGTATCTCTCTCCCAGAGTCTCAATCCCCTCGTATCTCTCCCCGCGGGTCTCAATCCCCTCGTATCTCTCTTCCCCCAGTGCCTCATTCCCTTATATCTCTCTTCTTAAGTGTCAATCCCCTCATATCTCTCTCGCCTGGTGTCTCAATCCCCTCGTATCTGTCCCTGTATCTCAATCCCCTCATTCCTCTCTCCCCGAGTCTCAATCCCCTCGTATCTCTCTCCCCCTAAGTCTCAAGCACCTCGTAACACTCTCCCTATGTCTCAATCCCCTTGTATCTTTCCCCCTGTGTCTCAATCCCTTCGTATCTCTCTCCCAGAGTCTTAATCCCTTCATATCTCTCTCTCCCCCAGTGTCTCAATCCCCTCATATCTCTCTCCTAGAGTTTCAATCCCCTCGTATCTCTCACACCGTGCCTCAACCCCCTCCTATCTCTCTCCCGTGTCTCAATCCCCTCGTAACTCTCTCCCCGTCTCTCAATCCCCTCGTATTCCTCTCCCCGTATCTCAATCCCCTTGTATCTCTCTCTCCCTAAGTCTCAATCCCCTTGTATATCTCCCCTGGTGTCTCAATCCCCTCATATCTGTCTCCCTGTGTCTCAATCCCCTCGTATCTCTCTCCCCGTGTCTCAATCCCCTCGTATCTCTCTCCCCGAGTCTCAATCCCCTCGTATCTCTCTCCCCTGGTGTCTCTATCAACTCGTATCTCTCTCCGTGTGTCTCAATTCCTTCGTGTCTCTCTCCCGGTTTCTAAATCCCCTCGTATCTCCCTCCCCATGCCTCAATCCCCTCGTATCTCTCTCATTAAGTCTCAATCCCCTCGTATCTCTCTCCCTAAGCCTCTATCCCCGTGTATCTCTCTCCCCGTGCCTCAATCCCCTCGTATCTCTCTCCCCCTGTCTCAATCTCCTCGTAACTCTCTCCCTGTGTCTAAATCCCCTCGTATCTCTCTCCCCTGGTGTCTCTATCAACTCGTATCTCTCTCCCTGGGTCTCAATCCCCTCGTATCTCTCTCCCTGTGTCTCAATCCCCTCGTAACTCTCTCCCGGTGTCTCAATCCCCTCGTAACTCTCTCCCTGTGACTCAATTCCCTTGTATCTCTCTCCCTGTGTCTCAATCCCCTCGTATCTCTCTCCCTGTGACTCAATCCCCTTGTATCTCTCTCCCCGTGTCTCAATCCCCTGGTAGCTTTCTCCCCCAGTGTCTCAATCCCCTCGCATCTCTCTCCCCATGCCTCAATTCCCTCGTATCTCTCTCCCCGTGCCTCAATCCCCTCGTATCTCTCTCCCCGTGTTTCAATGCCTTTTTCTCTCTCTCCCTAAGCCTCTATCCCCTTGTATCTCTCTCCCTCCGTGTCTCATCCCCTCGTATCTCTCTCCCTAAGTCTCAATCATCTCGTATCTCTCTCCCTGTGTCTCAATCCCCTCGTAACTCTCTCCCGGTGTCTCAATCCCCTCGTATCTCTCTCTCGGAGTCTCAATCCCCTCGAATCTCTCTCCCCGTGTCTCAATCCCCTCGTATCTCTCTCCCTGTGTCTCAATCCCCTCGTATCTCTCCCCCCGTGTCTCAATCCACTCGTATCTCTCCCCCGGTGTCTCAATCCCCTCATGTCTGTCTCCCAGTGTCTCAATCCCCTCGTATCTCTCTCCCTATGTCTCAATCCCCTCGTATCTCTCCCCAGTGTCTCAATTCCTTCGTGTCTCTCTCCCCATGCCTCAATCACTTTGTATCTCTCTCCCCATGCCTCAATTCCCTCGTATCTCTCTCTCCGTGCCTCAATCCCCTCGTATCTCTCTCGTTAAGTGTCAATCCCGTCGTATCTCTCCCCTGGTGTCTCAATCCCCTCGCAACTCTCTCCGTGTCTCAATCCCCTCGTATCTCTCTCCGTGTCTCAATCCCCTCATATCTCTCTCCCCGTCTCTCAATCCCCTCGTATCTCTCTCCCCGAGTCTCAATCCCCTCGTATCTCACTCCCCTGGTGTCTCAATCCCCTCAGAACTCTCCCCCTGTGTCTCAATCCCCTTGTATTCCTCTCCCCGTGTCTCAATCCCCTCGTATCTCTCCCCCCGTGTCTCAATTCCCTTGTATTCCTTTCCCTGTGTCTCAATCCCCTCGTATCTCTCCCCCCGTGTCTCAATTCCCTTGTATTCCTCTCCCCGTGTCTCAATCCCCTCGTATCTCTCCCCCCGTGTCTCAATTCCCTTGTATTCCTCTCCCCGTGTCTCAATCCCCTCGTATCTCTCCCCCCGTGTCTCAATTCCCTTGTATTCCTCGCCCCGTATCTCAATCCCCTCGTGTCTCTCTCCCCGTGTCTCAATTCCCTTGTATTCCTCGCCCCGTATCTCAATCCCCTCGTGTCTCTCTCCCCGTGCCTCAATCCACTCGTATCTCTCTCCCCGTGTTTCAATCCCCTTTTATCCCTCTCCCTAAGCCTCTATCCCCTCGTGTCTCTCTCCCCCGTCTCAAGTCCCTCGTAACTCTCTCTCCGTGTCTCAATCCCCTCGTATCTCTGTCCCGGAGTCTCAATCCCCTCGTATCTCTCTCCCGTGTCTCAATCCCTTCGTATCTCTCTCCCTGTGTCTCAATCCCCTCGTATCTCTCTCCCTAAGTCTCAATCCCCTCGTATCTCTCCCCCGGTGTCTCAATCCCCTTGTATCTCTCCCCCGGTGTCTCAATCCCCTCGTATCTCTCTCCCCGTGTTTCAATCCCATTTTATCCCTCTCCCTAAGCCTCTATCCCCTTGTATCTCTCCCTCCGTGTCTCATCCCCTCGTATCTCTCTCCCTAAGTCTCAATCATCTCGTATCTCACTCCCTGTGTCTCAATCCCCTCGTAACTCTCTCCCGGTGTCTCAATCCCCTCGTATCTCTCTCTCGGAGTCTCAATCCCCTCGTATCTCTCTCCCCGTGTCTCAATCCCCTCGTATCTCTCTCCCTGTGTCTCAATCCCCTCATGTCTGTCTCCCAGTGTCTCAATCCCCTCGTATCTCTCCCCCAGTGTCTCAATTCCTTCGTGTCTCTCTCCCCATGCCTCAATCCCTTTGTATCTCTCTCCCCGTGCCTCAATCCCCTTGTATCTCTCTCCGTGTCTCAATCCCCTCGTACCTCTCCCCCAGTGTCACAATCCCCTTGTATCCCTCTCCCGGAGTCTCAATCCCCACGTATCTCTCTCCCCCAGTGTCTCAATCCCCTCGTATGCCTCTCCCCGTGTCTCAATCCCCTCGTATAGCTCTCCCCCAGTGTTTCGTTCCCTCGTATCTCTCTCCCTAAGTCTCCATCCCATCGTATCTCTCTCCCTGTGTCTCAATCCCCTCATTTCCCTCTCCCGGTGTCTCAATCCCCTCGTATCTCTCCCCCCCTGTCTCAATCCCCTCGTATCTCTCTCCCCCAGTGTCTCAATCCCCTCGTATCTCTCTCCCAGAGTCTCAATCCCCTCGTATCTCTCCCCGCGGGTCTCAATCCCCTCGTATATCTCTCCCCCAGTGCCTCATCCCCTTATATCTCTCTCGTTAAGGGTCAATCCCCTCATATCTCTCTCGCCTGGTGTCTCAATCCCCTCGTATCTGTCCCTGTATCTCAATCCCCTCATTCCTCTCTCCCCTGGAGTCTCAATCCCCTCGTATCTCTCCCCCCATGTTTCAATCCCCTCGTATCTCTCTCCCCCAGTGTCTCAATCCCATCGTATCTCTCTCCCCGTGTCTCAATCCCCTCGTAACTCTCTCCCCGTGTCTCAATCCCCTCGTATCTCTCTCCCCGTGTCTCAATCCCCTCGTATCTCTCTCCCCGTGTCTCAATCCCCTCGTAACTCTCTCCCCGTGTCTCAATCCCCTCGTAACTCTCTCCCCGTGTCTCAATCCCCTCGTATCTCTCTCCCCGTGTCTCAATCCCCTCGTATCTCTCTCCCTGTGTCTCAATCCCCTCGTATCTCTCTCCCCGTGTCTCAATCCCCTCGTAACTCTCTCCCTGTGTCTCAATCCCCTCGTATCTCTCTCCCCCAGTGTCTCAATCCCCTCGTCTCTCTCTCTCTCCCTGTGTCTCAATCCCCTCGTATCTCTCTCCCCGTGTCTCAATCCCCTTGTATGTCTCTCCCCGTGTCTCAATCCCCTCGTATCTCTCTCCCCGAGTCTCAATCCCTTCCTATCTCTCTCCCCCAGTATCTCATCCCCTCGTATCTCTCTCCCCGTGTCTCAATCCCCTCGTATCTCTCCCCCTGTGTCTCAATCCCCTCCTATCCTTCTCCCCGTGTCTCAATCCCCTCCTATCCTTCTCCCCGTGTCTCAATTCCCTCGTATCTCTCTCCCCCAGTGCCTCATCCCCTTATATCTCTCTCGTTAAGTGTCAATCCCCTCATATCTCTCTCGCCTGGTGTCTCAATCCCCTCGTATCTCTCCCCCCGTGTATCAATCCCCTCGTATATCTCCCCCCGGTGTCTGAATCCATTCGTATCTCTCTCCCCGAGTCTCAATCCCCTTGTATCTCTCCCCCAGCGTCTCAATCCCCTCGTATCTCTCACACCGTGCCTCAATTCCCTCATATCTCTCTCCCCCTAAGTCTCAAGCACCTCGTAACTCACTCCCTGTGTCTCAATCCCCACGTATCTCTCTCCCGGTGTTTCAATCCCCACGTATCTCTCCCCCCTTTTCTCAATCACCTCATATCTCTCTCCCAGAGTCTCTATCGCTTCGTATCTCTCTCCCCCAGCGTCTCACTCCCCTCGTATCTCTCACACCGTGCCTCAGTCACCTCATATCTCTCCCCCCCTTTTCTGAATCCCCTCGTATCTCTCCCCCAGTCTCTATCGCTTCGTATCTCTCTCCCGGAGTCTCAATCCCCTCGTATTCCTCTCCCCGTGTCTTAATCCCCTCGTATCTCTCCCCCGGTGTCTCAATCCCCTTGTATCTCTCCCCCAGCGTCTCAATCCCCTCGTATCTCTCTCCCCGTGTCTCAATCCCCTCGTATCTCTCTCCCGTGTCTCAATCCCCTCGTATTCCTCTCCCCGTGTCTCAATCCCCTCGTATCTCTCCCCCGGTGTCTCAATCCCCTCGTATCTCTCTCCCCCAGAGTCTCAATCCCCTCGTATCTCTCTCCCCGTGTCTCAATCCCCTTGTATATCTCCCCCGGTGTCTCAATCCCCTCGTATCTCTCTCCCCGTGTCTCAATCCCCTCGTATCTCTCTCCCCGTGTCTCAATCCCCTCGTATTCCTCCCCCCGGAGTCTCAATCCCCTCGTATCTCTCTTCCAGAGTCTCAATCCCCTCGTAACTCACTCCCTGTGTCTCAATCCCTTTGTATCTCTCTCCCCCAGCATCTCAATCCCCTCGTATCTCTCTCCCCGTGTCCCAATTCCCTCGTATTCCTCTCCTGGTGTCTCAATCCCCTCGTATCTCTCTCCCCCAGCGTCTCAATCCCCTCGTATCTCTCTCCCCGTGTCTCAATCCCCTCGTATCTCTCTCCCCGTGTCTCAATTCCCTCGTATCTCTCTCTCCCTAAGTCTCAATCCCCTTGTATCTCTCTCTACCCCAGCATCTCAATCCCCTCGTAACTCTCTCCCTGTGTCTCAATCCCCTCGTATCTCTCCCCCCGTGTCTCAATCCCCTCGTATCTCTCCCCCAGTGTCTCAATCCCCTCATATCTCTCTCCCGGAGTCTCAATCCTCTCGTATCTCTCTCTCCGTGTCTCAATACCCTCGTATTCCTCTCCCCATGTCTCAATCCCCTCGTATCTCTCTTCCAGAGTCTCAATCCCCTCGTAACTCACTCCCTGTGTCTCAATCCCTTCGTATCTCTCTCCCTGTGTCTCAATCCCTTTGTATCTCTCTCCCCCAGCGTCTCAATCCCCTCGTATCTCTCTCCCTGTGTCTCAATCCCCTCGTATCTCTCTCCCTGTGACTCAATCCCCTTGTATCTCTCTCCCTGTGTCTCAATCCCCTCGTAACTCTCTCCCGGTGTCTCAATCCCCTCGTATCTCTCTCTCGGAGTCTCAATCCCCTCGAATCTCTCTCTCCGTGCCTCAATCCCCTTGTATCTCTCTCCCCGTGTCTCAATCCCCTGGTAGCTTTCTCCCCCAGTGTCTCAATCCCCTCGCATCTCTCTCCCCATGCCTCAATCCCCTCGTATCTCTCTCCCCGAGTCTCAATTCCCTCATACCTCTCTCCCCCTAAGCCTCAAGCACCTCGTATCTCTCTCCCCGTGTCTCAATCCCCTCGTATATCTCTCCCCCAGTGCCTCATCCCCTTATATCTCTCTCGTTAAGTGTCTATCCCCTCATATCTCTCTCGCCTGGTGTCTCAATCTCCTCGTATCTGTCCCTGTATCTCAATCCCCTCATTCCTCTCTCCCCTGGCGTCTCAATCCCCTCGTATCTCTCTCCCCGAGTCTCAATCCCTTCCTATCTCTCTCCCCCAGTATCTCATTCCCCAGTATTCCTCTCCCTGTGTCTCAATCCCCTCGTATCTCTCTCCCAGAGTCTCAATCCCCTCGTATCTCTCTCCCAGTGTCTCAATCCCCTCGTATCTCTCTCCCAGAGTCTCAATCCCCTCGTATCTCTCTCCCCGTGTCTCAATCCCCTCGTATCTCTCTCCCAGAGTCTCAATCCCCTCGTATCTCTCCCCGCGGGTCTCAATCCCCTCGTATCTCTCTTCCCCCAGTGCCTCATTCCCTTATATCTCTCTTCTTAAGTGTCAATCCCCTCATATCTCTCTCGCCTGGTGTCTCAATCCCCTCGTATCTGTCCCTGTATCTCAATCCCCTCATTCCTCTCTCCCCGAGTCTCAATCCCCTCGTATCTCTCTCCCCCTAAGTCTCAAGCACCTCGTAACACTCTCCCTATGTCTCAATCCCCTTGTATCTTTCCCCCTGTGTCTCAATCCCTTCGTATCTCTCTCCCAGAGTCTTAATCCCTTCATATCTCTCTCTCCCCCAGTGTCTCAATCCCCTCATATCTCTCTCCTAGAGTTTCAATCCCCTCGTATCTCTCACACCGTGCCTCAACCCCCTCCTATCTCTCTCCCGTGTCTCAATCCCCTCGTAACTCTCTCCCCGTCTCTCAATCCCCTCGTATTCCTCTCCCCGTATCTCAATCCCCTTGTATCTCTCTCTCCCTAAGTCTCAATCCCCTTGTATATCTCCCCTGGTGTCTCAATCCCCTCGTATCTCTCTCCCCCCGGGTCTCAAGCCCCTTGTATCTCTCTCCCTGTGTCTCAATCCCCTCATATCTGTCTCCCTGTGTCTCAATCCCCTCGTATCTCTCTCCCCGTGTCTCAATCCCCTCGTATCTCTCTCCCCGAGTCTCAATCCCCTCGTATCTCTCTCCCCTGGTGTCTCTATCAACTCGTATCTCTCTCCGTGTGTCTCAATTCCTTCGTGTCTCTCTCCCGGTTTCTAAATCCCCTCGTATCTCCCTCCCCATGCCTCAATCCCCTCGTATCTCTCTCATTAAGTCTCAATCCCCTCGTATCTCTCTCCCTAAGCCTCTATCCCCGTGTATCTCTCTCCCCGTGCCTCAATCCCCTCGTATCTCTCTCCCCCTGTCTCAATCTCCTCGTAACTCTCTCCCTGTGTCTAAATCCCCTCGTATCTCTCTCCCTGTGTCTCAATCCCCTCGTAACTCTCTCCCGGTGTCTCAATCCCCTCGTAACTCTCTCCCTGTGACTCAATTCCCTTGTATCTCTCTCCCTGTGTCTCAATCCCCTCGTATCTCTCTCCCTGTGACTCAATCCCCTTGTATCTCTCTCCCCGTGTCTCAATCCCCTCGTATCTCTCTCCCTGTGACTCAATCCCCTTGTATCTCTCTCCCCGTGTCTCAATCCCCTCGTAACTCTCTCCCTGTGTCTAAATCCCCTCGTATCTCTCTCCCCTGGTGTCTCTATCAACTCGTATCTCTCTCCCTGGGTCTCAATCCCCTCGTATCTCTCTCCCTGTGTCTCAATCCCCTCGTAACTCTCTCCCGGTGTCTCAATCCCCTCGTAACTCTCTCCCTGTGACTCAATTCCCTTGTATCTCTCTCCCTGTGTCTCAATCCCCTCGTATCTCTCTCCCTGTGACTCAATCCCCTTGTATCTCTCTCCCCGTGTCTCAATCCCCTGGTAGCTTTCTCCCCCAGTGTCTCAATCCCCTCGCATCTCTCTCCCCATGCCTCAATTCCCTCGTATCTCTCTCCCCGTGCCTCAATCCCCTCGTATCTCTCTCCCCGTGTTTCAATGCCTTTTTCTCTCTCTCCCTAAGCCTCTATCCCCTTGTATCTCTCTCCCTCCGTGTCTCATCCCCTCGTATCTCTCTCCCTAAGTCTCAATCATTTCGTATCTCTCTCCCTGTGTCTCAATCCCCTCGTAACTCTCTCCCGGTGTCTCAATCCCCTCGTATCTCTCTCTCGGAGTCTCAATCCCCTCGAATCTCTCTCCCCGTGTCTCAATCCCCTCGTATCTCTCTCCCTGTGTCTCAATCCCCTCGTATCTCTCCCCCCGTGTCTCAATCCACTCGTATCTCTCCCCCGGTGTCTCAATCCCCTCATGTCTGTCTCCCAGTGTCTCAATCCCCTCGTATCTCTCTCCCTATGTCTCAATCCCCTCGTATCTCTCCCCAGTGTCTCAATTCCTTCGTGTCTCTCTCCCCATGCCTCAATCACTTTGTATCTCTCTCCCCATGCCTCAATTCCCTCGTATCTCTCTCTCCGTGCCTCAATCCCCTCGTATCTCTCTCGTTAAGTGTCAATCCCGTCGTATCTCTCCCCTGGTGTCTCAATCCCCTCGCAACTCTCTCCGTGTCTCAATCCCCTCGTATCTCTCTCCGTGTCTCAATCCCCTCATAATCCTCTCCCCGTCTCTCAATCCCCTCGTATCTCTCTCCCCGAGTCTCAATCCCCTCGTATCTCACTCCCCTGGTGTCTCAATCCCCTCAGAACTCTCCCCCTGTGTCTCAATCCCCTTGTATTCCTCTCCCCGTGTCTCAATCCCCTCGTATCTCTCCCCCCGTGTCTCAATTCCCTTGTATTCCTTTCCCTGTGTCTCAATCCCCTCGTATCTCTCCCCCCGTGTCTCAATTCCCTTGTATTCCTCTCCCCGTGTCTCAATCCCCTCGTATCTCTCCCCCCGTGTCTCAATTCCCTTGTATTCCTCTCCCCGTGTCTCAATCCCCTCGTATCTCTCCCCCCGTGTCTCAATTCCCTTGTATTCCTCGCCCCGTATCTCAATCCCCTCGTGTCTCTCTCCCCGTGTCTCAATTCCCTTGTATTCCTCGCCCCGTATCTCAATCCCCTCGTGTCTCTCTCCCCGTGCCTCAATCCCTTCGTATCTCTCTCCCCGTGTTTCAATCCCCTTTTATCCCTCTCCCTAAGCCTCTATCCCCTCGTGTCTCTCTCCCCCGTCTCAAGTCCCTCGTAACTCTCTCTCCGTGTCTCAATCCCCTCGTATCTCTGTCCCGGAGTCTCAATCCCCTCGTATCTCTCTCCCCGTGTCTCAATCCCTTCGTATCTCTCTCCCTGTGTCTCAATCCCCTCGTATCTCTCTCCCTGTGTCTCAATCCCCTCGTATCTCTCCCCCGGTGTCTCAATCCCCTTGTATCTCTCCCCCGGTGTCTCAATCCCCTCGTATCTCTCTCCCCGTGTTTCAATCCCATTTTATCCCTCTCCCTAAGCCTCTATCCCCTTGTATCTCTCCCTCCGTGTCTCATCCCCTCGTATCTCTCTCCCTAAGTCTCAATCATCTCGTATCTCACTCCCTGTGTCTCAATCCCCTCGTAACTCTCTCCCGGTGTCTCAATCCCCTCGTATCTCTCTCTCGGAGTCTCAATCCCCTCGAATCTCTCTCCCCGTGTCTCAATCCCCTCGTATCTCTCTCCCTGTGTCTCAATCCCCTCATGTCTGTCTCCCAGTGTCTCAATCCCCTCGTATCTCTCCCCCAGTGTCTCAATTCCTTCGTGTCTCTCTCCCCATGCCTCAATCCCTTTGTATCTCTCTCCCCGTGCCTCAATCCCCTTGTATCTCTCTCCGTGTCTCAATCCCCTCGTACCTCTCCCCGTGTCTCAATCCCCTCGTATCCCTCTCCCGGAGTCTCAATCCCCACGTATCTCTCTCCCCCAGTGTCTCAATCCCCTCGTATGCCTCTCCCCGTGTCTCAATCCCCTCGTATAGCTCTCCCCCAGTGTTTCGTTCCCTCGTATCTCTCTCCCTAAGTCTCCATCCCATCGTATCTCTCTCCCTGTGTCTCAATCCCCTCATTTCCCTCTCCCGGTGTCTCAATCCCCTCGTATCTCTCCCCCCCTGTCTCAATCCCCTCGTATCTCTCTCCCCCAGTGTCTCAATCCCCTCGTATCTCTCTCCCAGAGTCTCAATCCCCTCGTATCTCTCCCCGCGGGTCTCAATCCCCTCGTATATCTCTCCCCCAGTGCCTCATCCCCTTATATCTCTCTCGTTAAGGGTCAATCCCCTCATATCTCTCTCGCCTGGTGTCTCAATCCCCTCGTATCTGTCCCTGTATCTCAATCCCCTCATTCCTCTCTCCCCTGGAGTCTCAATCCCCTCGTATCTCTCCCCCCATGTTTCAATCCCCTCGTATCTCTCTCCCCCAGTGTCTCAATCCCATCGTATCTCTCTCCCCGTGTCTCAATCCCCTCGTAACTCTCTCCCCGTGTCTCAATCCCCTCGTATCTCTCTCCCCGTGTCTCAATCCCCTCGTATCTCTCTCCCCGTGTCTCAATCCCCTCGTAACTCTCTCCCCGTGTCTCAATCCCCTCGTATCTCTCTCCCCGTGTCTCAATCCCCTCGTAACTCTCTCCCCGTGTCTCAATCCCCTCGTAACTCTCTCCCTGTGTCTCAATCCCCTCGTAACTCTCTCCCCGTGTCTCAATCCCTTCGTATCTCTCTCCCTGTGTCTCAATCCCCTCGTATCTCTCTCCCTGTGTCTCAATCCCCTCGTATCTCTCCCCGGTGTCTCAATCCCCTTGTATCTCTCCCCCGGTGTCTCAATCCCCTCGTATCTCTCTCCCCGTGTTTCAATCCCATTTTATCCCTCTCCCTAAGCCTCTATCCCCTTGTATCTCTCCCTCCGTGTCTCATCCCCTCGTATCTCTCTCCCTAAGTCTCAATCATCTCGTATCTCACTCCCTGTGTCTCAATCCCCTCGTAACTCTCTCCCGGTGTCTCAATCCCCTCGTATCTCTCTCTCGGAGTCTCAATCCCCTCGAATCTCTCTCCCCGTGTCTCAATCCCCTCGTATCTCTCTCCCTGTGTCTCAATCCCCTCATGTCTGTCTCCCAGTGTCTCAATCCCCTCGTATCTCTCCCCCAGTGTCTCAATTCCTTCGTGTCTCTCTCCCCATGCCTCAATCCCTTTGTATCTCTCTCCCCGTGCCTCAATCCCCTTGTATCTCTCTCCGTGTCTCAATCCCCTCGTACCTCTCCCCCAGTGTCACAATCCCCTTGTATCCCTCTCCCGGAGTCTCAATCCCCACGTATCTCTCTCCCCCAGTGTCTCAATCCCCTCGTATGCCTCTCCCCGTGTCTCAATCCCCTCGTATAGCTCTCCCCCAGTGTTTCGTTCCCTCGTATCTCTCTCCCTAAGTCTCCATCCCATCGTATCTCTCTCCCTGTGTCTCAATCCCCTCATTTCCCTCTCCCGGTGTCTCAATCCCCTCGTATCTCTCCCCCCCTGTCTCAATCCCCTCGTATCTCTCTCCCCCAGTGTCTCAATCCCCTCGTATCTCTCTCCCAGAGTCTCAATCCCCTCGTATCTCTCTCCCCGGGTCTCAATCCCCTCGTATATCTCTCCCCCAGTGCCTCATCCCCTTATATCTCTCTCGTTAAGGGTCAATCCCCTCATATCTCTCTCGCCTGGTGTCTCAATCCCCTCGTATCTGTCCCTGTATCTCAATCCCCTCATTCCTCTCTCCCCTGGAGTCTCAATCCCCTCGTATCTCTCCCCCCATGTTTCAATCCCCTCGTATCTCTCTCCCCCAGTGTCTCAATCCCATCGTATCTCTCTCCCCGTGTCTCAATCCCCTCGTAACTCTCTCCCCGTGTCTCAATCCCCTCGTATCTCTCTCCCCGTGTCTCAATCCCCTCGTATCTCTCTCCCCGTGTCTCAATCCCCTCGTAACTCTCTCCCCGTGTCTCAATCCCCTCGTATCTCTCTCCCCGTGTCTCAATCCCCTCGTATCTCTCTCCCTGTGTCTCAATCCCCTCGTAACTCTCTCCCCGTGTCTCAATCCCCTCGTAACTCTCTCCCTGTGTCTCAATCCCCTCGTATCTCTCTCCCCCAGTGTCTCAATCCCCTCGTCTCTCTCTCTCTCCCTGTGTCTCAATCCCCTCGTATCTCTCTCCCCGTGTCTCAATCCCCTTGTATGTCTCTCCCCGTGTCTCAATCCCCTCGTATCTCTCTCCCCGAGTCTCAATCCCCTCCTATCCTTCTCCCCGTGTCTCAATCCCCTCCTATCCTTCTCCCCGTGTCTCAATTCCCTCGTATCTCTCTCCCCCAGTGCCTCATCCCCTTATATCTCTCTCGTTAAGTGTCAATCCCCTCATATCTCTCTCGCCTGGTGTCTCAATCCCCTCGTATCTCTCCCCCCGTGTATCAATCCCCTCGTATATCTCCCCCCGGTGTCTGAATCCATTCGTATCTCTCTCCCCGAGTCTCAATCCCCTTGTATCTCTCCCCCAGCGTCTCAATCCCCTCGTATCTCTCACACCGTGCCTCAATTCCCTCATATCTCTCTCCCCCTAAGTCTCAAGCACCTCGTAACTCACTCCCTGTGTCTCAATCCCCACGTATCTCTCTCCCGGTGTTTCAATCCCCACGTATCTCTCCCCCCTTTTCTCAATCACCTCATATCTCTCTCCCAGAGTCTCTATCGCTTCGTATCTCTCTCCCCCAGCGTCTCACTCCCCTCGTATCTCTCACACCGTGCCTCAGTCACCTCATATCTCTCCCCCCCTTTTCTGAATCCCCTCGTATCTCTCCCCCTGTCTCTATCGCTTCGTATCTCTCTCCCGGTGTCTCAATCCCCTCGTATTCCTCTCCCCGTGTCTTAATCCCCTCGTATCTCTCCCCCGGTGTCTCAATCCCCTTGTATCTCTCCCCCAGCGTCTCAATCCCCTCGTATCTCTCTCCCCGTGTCTCAATCCCCTCGTATCTCTCTCCCCGTGTCTCAATCCCCTCGTATTCCTCTCCCCGTGTCTTAATCCCCTCGTATCTCTCCCCCGGTGTCTCAATCCCCTCGTATCTCTCTCCCCCAGCGTCTCAATCCCCTCGTATCTCTCTCCCCGTGTCTCAATCCCCTTGTATATCTCCCCCGGTGTCTCAATCCCCTCGTATCTCTCTCCCCGTGTCTCAATCCCCTCGTATCTCTCTCCCCGTGTCTCAATCCCCTCGTATTCCTCCCCCCGGAGTCTCAATCCCCTCGTATCTCTCTCCCAGAGTCTCAATCCCCTCGTAACTCACTCCCTGTGTCTCAATCCCTTTGTATCTCTCTCCCCCAGCATCTCAATCCCCTCGTATCTCTCTCCCCGTGTCCCAATTCCCTCGTATTCCTCTCCTGGTGTCTCAATCCCCTCGTATCTCTCTCCCCCAGCGTCTCAATCCCCTCGTATCTCTCTCCCCGTGTCTCAATCCCCTCGTATCTCTCTCCCCGTGTCTCAATTCCCTCGTATCTCTCTCTCCCTAAGTCTCAATCCCCTTGTATCTCTCTCTACCCCAGCATCTCAATCCCCTCGTAACTCTCTCCCTGTGTCTCAATCCCCTCGTATCTCTCCCCCCGTGTCTCAATCCCCTCGTATCTCTCCCCCAGTGTCTCAATCCCCTCATATCTCTCTCCCGGAGTCTCAATCCTCTCGTATCTCTCTCTCCGTGTCTCAATACCCTCGTATTCCTCTCCCCATGTCTCAATCCCCTCGTATCTCTCTTCCAGAGTCTCAATCCCCTCGTAACTCACTCCCTGTGTCTCAATCCCTTCGTATCTCTCTCCCCCAGCGTCTCAATCCCCTCGTATCTCTCTCCCTGTGTCTCAATCCCCTCGTATCTCTCTCCCTGTGACTCAATCCCCTTGTATCTCTCTCCCTGTGTCTCAATCCCCTCGTAACTCTCTCCCGGTGTCTCAATCCCCTCGTATCTCTCTCTCGGAGTCTCAATCCCCTCGAATCTCTCTCTCCGTGCCTCAATCCCCTTGTATCTCTCTCCCCGTGTCTCAATCCCCTGGTAGCTTTCTCCCCCAGTGTCTCAATCCCCTCGCATCTCTCTCCCCATGCCTCAATCCCCTCGTATCTCTCTCCCCGAGTCTCAATTCCCTCATACCTCTCTCCCCCTAAGCCTCAAGCACCTCGTATCTCTCTCCCCGTGTCTCAATCCCCTCGTATATCTCTCCCCCAGTGCCTCATCCCCTTATATCTCTCTCGTTAAGTGTCTATCCCCTCATATCTCTCTCGCCTGGTGTCTCAATCTCCTCGTATCTGTCCCTGTATCTCAATCCCCTCATTCCTCTCTCCCCTGGCGTCTCAATCCCCTCGTATCTCTCTCCCCGAGTCTCAATCCCTTCCTATCTCTCTCCCCCAGTATCTCATTCCCCAGTATTCCTCTCCCTGTGTCTCAATCCCCTCGTATCTCTCTCCCAGTGTCTCAATCCCCTCGTATCTCTCTCCCAGCGTCTCAATCCCCTCGTATCTCTCTCCCCGTGTCTCAATCCCCTTGTATATCTCCCCCGGTGTCTCAATCCCCTCGTATCTCTCTCCCCGTGTCTCAATCCCCTCGTATCTCTCTCCCCGTGTCTCAATCCCCTCGTATTCCTCCCCCCGGAGTCTCAATCCCCTCGTATCTCTCTTCCAGAGTCTCAATCCCCTCGTAACTCACTCCCTGTGTCTCAATCCCTTTGTATCTCTCTCCCTCAGCATCTCAATCCCCTCGTATCTCTCTCCCCGTGTCCCAATTCCCTCGTATTCCTCTCCTGGTGTCTCAATCCCCTCGTATCTCTCTCCCCCAGCGTCTCAATCCCCTCGTATCTCTCTCCCGTGTCTCAATCCCCTCGTATCTCTCTCCCCGTGTCTCAATTCCCTCGTATCTCTCTCTCCCTAAGTCTCAATCCCCTTGTATCTCTCTCTACCCCAGCATCTCAATCCCCTCGTAACTCTCTCCCTGTGTCTCAATCCCCTCGTATCTCTCCCCCCGTGTCTCAATCCCCTCGTATCTCTCCCCCAGTGTCTCAATCCCCTCATATCTCTCTCCCGGAGTCTCAATCCTCTCGTATCTCTCTCTCCGTGTCTCAATACCCTCGTATTCCTCTCCCCATGTCTCAATCCCCTCGTATCTCTCTTCCAGAGTCTCAATCCCCTCGTAACTCACTCCCTGTGTCTCAATCCCTTCGTATCTCTCTCCCTGTGTCTCAATCCCTTCGTATCTCTCTCCCCCAGCGTCTCAATCCCCTCGTATCTCTCTCCCTGTGTCTCAATCCCCTCGTATCTCTCTCCCTGTGTCTCAATCCCCTTGTATCTCTCTCCCTGTGTCTCAATCCCCTCGTAACTCTCTCCCGGTGTCTCAATCCCCTCGTATCTCTCTCTCGGAGTCTCAATCCCCTCGAATCTCTCTCTCCGTGCCTCAATCCCCTTGTATCTCTCTCCCCGTGTCTCAATCCCCTGGTAGCTTTCTCCCCCAGTGTCTCAATCCCCTCGCATCTCTCTCCCCATGCCTCAATCCCCTCGTATCTCTCTCCCCGAGTCTCAATTCCCTCATACCTCTCTCCCCCTAAGCCTCAAGCACCTCGTATCTCTCTCCCCGTGTCTCAATCCCCTCGTATATCTCTCCCCCAGTGCCTCATCCCCTTATATCTCTCTCGTTAAGTGTCTATCCCCTCATATCTCTCTCGCCTGGTGTCTCAATCTCCTCGTATCTGTCCCTGTATCTCAATCCCCTCATTCCTCTCTCCCCTGGCGTCTCAATCCCCTCGTATCTCTCTCCCCGAGTCTCAATCCCTTCCTATCTCTCTCCCCTAGTATCTCATTCCCCAGTATTCCTCTCCCTGTGTCTCAATCCCCTCGTATCTCTCTCCCAGAGTCTCAATCCCCTCGTATCTCTCTCCCAGTGTCTCAATCCCCTCGTATCTCTCTCCCAGAGTCTCAATCCCCTCGTATCTCTCTCCCCGTGTCTCAATCCCCTCGTATCTCTCTCCCAGAGTCTCAATCCCCTCGTATCTCTCCCCGCGGGTCTCAATCCCCTCGTATCTCTCTTCCCCCAGTGCCTCATTCCCTTATATCTCTCTTCTTAAGTGTCAATCCCCTCATATCTCTCTCGCCTGGTGTCTCAATCCCCTCGTATCTGTCCCTGTATCTCAATCCCCTCATTCCTCTCTCCCCGAGTCTCAACCCCCTCCTATCTCTCTCCCGTGTCTCAATCCCCTCGTAACTCTCTCCCCGTCTCTCAATCCCCTCGTATTCCTCTCCCCGTATCTCAATCCCCTTGTATCTCTCTCTCCCTAAGTCTCAATCCCCTTGTATATCTCCCCTGGTGTCTCAATCCCCTCGTATCTCTCTCCCCCCGGGTCTCAAGCCCCTTGTATCTCTCTCCCTGTGTCTCAATCCCCTCATATCTGTCTCCCTGTGTCTCAATCCCCTCGTATCTCTCTCCCCGAGTCTCAATCCCCTCGTATCTCTCTCCCCTGGTGTCTCTATCAACTCGTATCTCTCTCCGTGTGTCTCAATTCCTTCGTGTCTCTCTCCCGGTTTCTAAATCCCCTCGTATCTCCCTCCCCATGCCTCAATCCCCTCGTATCTCTCTCATTAAGTCTCAATCCCCTCGTATCTCTCTCCCTAAGCCTCTATCCCCGTGTATCTCTCTCCCCGTGCCTCAATCCCCTCGTATCTCTCTCCCCCTGTCTCAATCTCCTCGTAACTCTCTCCCTGTGTCTAAATCCCCTCGTATCTCTCTCCCCTGGTGTCTCTATCAACTCGTATCTCTCTCCCTGGGTCTCAATCCCCTCGTATCTCTCTCCCTGTGTCTCAATCCCCTCGTAACTCTCTCCCGGTGTCTCAATCCCCTCGTAACTCTCTCCCTGTGACTCAATTCCCTTGTATCTCTCTCCCTGTGTCTCAATCCCCTCGTATCTCTCTCCCTGTGACTCAATCCCCTTGTATCTCTCTCCCCGTGTCTCAATCCCCTGGTAGCTTTCTCCCCCAGTGTCTCAATCCCCTCGCATCTCTCTCCCCATGCCTCAATTCCCTCGTATCTCTCTCCCCGTGCCTCAATCCCCTCGTATCTCTCTCCCCGTGTTTCAATGCCTTTTTCTCTCTCTCCCTAAGCCTCTATCCCCTTGTATCTCTCTCCCTCCGTGTCTCATCCCCTCGTATCTCTCTCCCTAAGTCTCAATCATCTCGTATCTCTCTCCCTGTGTCTCAATCCCCTCGTAACTCTCTCCCGGTGTCTCAATCCCCTCGTATCTCTCTCTCGGAGTCTCAATCCCCTCGAATCTCTCTCCCCGTGTCTCAATCCCCTCGTATCTCTCTCCCTGTGTCTCAATCCCCTCGTATCTCTCCCCCCGTGTCTCAATCCACTCGTATCTCTCCCCCGGTGTCTCAATCCCCTCATGTCTGTCTCCCAGTGTCTCAATCCCCTCGTATCTCTCTCCCTATGTCTCAATCCCCTCGTATCTCTCCCCAGTGTCTCAATTCCTTCGTGTCTCTCTCCCCATGCCTCAATCACTTTGTATCTCTCTCCCCATGCCTCAATTCCCTCGTATCTCTCTCTCCGTGCCTCAATCCCCTCGTATCTCTCTCGTTAAGTGTCAATCCCGTCGTATCTCTCCCCTGGTGTCTCAATCCCCTCGCAACTCTCTCCGTGTCTCAATCCCCTCGTATCTCTCTCCGTGTCTCAATCCCCTCATAATCCTCTCCCCGTCTCTCAATCCCCTCGTATCTCTCTCCCCGAGTCTCAATCCCCTCGTATCTCACTCCCCTGGTGTCTCAATCCCCTCAGAACTCTCCCCCCGTGTCTCAATCCCCTTGTATTCCTCTCCCCGTGTCTCAATCCCCTCGTATCTCTCCCCCCGTGTCTCAATTCCCTTGTATTCCTCTCCCTGTGTCTCAATCCCCTCGTATCTCTCCCCCCGTGTCTCAATTCCCTTGTATTCCTCTCCCCGTGTCTCAATCCCCTCGTATCTCTCCCCCCGTGTCTCAATTCCCTTGTATTCCTCTCCCCGTGTCTCAATCCCCTCGTATCTCTCCCCCCGTGTCTCAATTCCCTTGTATTCCTCGCCCCGTATCTCAATCCCCTCGTATCTCTCTCCCCGTGTTTCAATCCCCTTTTATCCCTCTCCCTAAGCCTCTATCCCCTCGTGTCTCTCTCCCCCGTCTCAAGTCCCTCGTAACTCTCTCCCCGTGTCTCAATCCCCTCGTATCTCTGTCCCGGAGTCTCAATCCCTTCGTATCTCTCTCCCTGTGTCTCAATCCCCTCGTATCTCTCTCCCTAAGTCTCAATCCCCTCGTATCTCTCCCCGGTGTCTCAATCCCCTTGTATCTCTCCCCCGGTGTCTCAATCCCCTCGTATCTCTCTCCCCGTGTTTCAATCCCATTTTATCCCTCTCCCTAAGCCTCTATCCCCTTGTATCTCTCCCTCCGTGTCTCATCCCCTCGTATCTCTCTCCCTAAGTCTCAATCATCTCGTATCTCACTCCCTGTGTCTCAATCCCCTCGTATCTCTCTCTCGGAGTCTCAATCCCCTCGAATCTCTCTCCCCGTGTCTCAATCCCCTCGTATCTCTCTCCCTGTGTCTCAATCCCCTCATGTCTGTCTCCCAGTGTCTCAATCCCCTCGTATCTCTCCCCCAGTGTCTCAATTCCTTCGTGTCTCTCTCCCCATGCCTCAATCCCTTTGTATCTCTCTCCCCGTGCCTCAATCCCCTTGTATCTCTCTCCGTGTCTCAATCCCCTCGTAACTCTCTCTCTGTGTCTCAATCCCCTCGTATCTCTCTCCCTGTGTCTCAATCCACTCGTATCTCTCTCCCCGAGTCTCAATCCCCTCGTATCTCTCTCCCCTGGTGTCTCAATCCCCTCAGAACTCTCCCCCCGTGTCTCAATCGCCTTGTATTCCTCTCGCCGTGTCTCAATCCCCTCGTATCTGTCCCCCCGTGTCTCAATTCCCTTGTATTCCTCTCCCCGTGTCTCAATCCCCTCGTATCTCTCCCCCCGTGTCTCAATCCCCTTGTATTCCTCTCCCCGTGTCTCAATCCCCTCGTATCTCTCCCCCGTGTCTCAATTCCCTTGTATTCCTCTCCCCGTGTCTCAATCCCCTCGTATCTCTCCCCCGTGTCTCAATTCCCTTGTATCTCTCTCCCCGTGCCTCAATCCCCTCGTATCTCTCCCCCGTGCCTCAATCCCCTCGTGTCTCTCTCCCCCGTCTCAAGTCCCTCGTAACTCTCTCCCCCGTCTATATCCCCTCGTAACTCTCTCCCTATGTCTCAATCCCCTCGTATCTCTCTGCCGGTGTCTCAATCCTCTCGTATTCCTCTCCTCGTGTCTCAATCCCCTCGTATCTCTCTCCCCGTGTCTCAAACCCCTCGTATCTCTCTCCCCGTGTCTCAATCGCCTCGTATCTCTCTCCCCTGGTGTCTCTATCAACTCGTATCTCTCTCCCTGTGACTCAATCCCCTCGTATCTCTCTCCCCGTGTCTCAGTCCCCTCCTACCTCTCCCCCTGTGTCTCAATCCCCTCGTATCTGTCTCCCCGTGTCTCAATCCCCTCGTATCTCCCTCCCCGTGCCGCAATCCCCTCGTATCTCTCTCCCCTGGTGTCTCTATCAACTCGTATCTCTCTCCCTGTGTCTCAATCCCCTCGTATCTCTCTCCCTGTGTCTCAATCCACTCGTATCTCTCTCCCCGTGCCGCAATCCCCTCGTATCTCTCCCCCTGTGTCTCAATCCCCTCGTATCTCTCTCCCGTGTCTCAATCCCCTCGTATCTCTCCCCCGGTGTCTCTATCAACTCGCATCTCTCTCCCTGTGACTCAATCCCCTCGTAACTCACTCCCCGTGCCTCAATCCCCTCGTATCTCTCTCCCCGTGTCTCAGTCCCCTCCTACCTCTCCCCCTGTGTCTCAATCCCCTCGTATCTGTCTCCCCGTGCCTCAATCCCTTTGTATCTCTCTCCCCGTGGCACAATTGCCTCGTATCTCTCTAGTTAAGTGTCAATCGCCTCGTATCTCTCTCCCCGTGTCTCAATCCCCTCGTATCTCTCTCCCTGTGTCTCAATCTCCTCGTAACTCTCTCCCTGTGTCTCAATCCCCTCGTATCTCTCTCCCCGAGTCTCAATCCCCTCGTATCTCTGTCCCCTGGTGTCTCTATCAACTCATATCTCTCTCCCTGTGTCTCAATCCCCTCGTATCTCTCTCCCGGAGTCTCAATCCCTTCGTATCTCTCTCCCCGTGTCTCAATCCCCACGTATCTCTCTCCCGGTGTCTCAATCCCCTCGTATCTGTCTCCCCGTGTCTCAATCCCCTCGTATCTCCCTCCCCATGCCTCAATCCCCTCGTATCTCTCTCCCCGTGTCTCAATCCCCTTGTAACTCTCTCCCCGAGTCTCTATCCCCTCGTATCTCTCTACCCTGGTGTCTCTATCAACTCGTAACTCTCTCCCTGTGTCTCAATCCCCTCGTATCTCTCTCCCCGTGTCTCAATCCCCTCGTAACTCTCTCCCGGTGTCTTATTCCCCTCGTATCTCTCTCCCCGTGCCTCAATCCCCTCGTATCTCTCTCCCTGTGTCTCAATCCCCTCGTATCTCTCTCCCCGTGTCTCAATCCCCTCGTATCTCTCTCTCCTGGTGTCTCTATCAACTCGTATCTCTCTCCCTGTGCCTCAATCCCCTCGTATCTCTCTCCCCGTGTCTCAGTCCCCTCCTACCTCTCCCCCGTGTCTCAATCCCCTCGTATCTCTCTCCCTGTGCCTCTATCCCCTTGTATCTCGCTCCCCGTGCCTCAATCCCCTCGTATCTCTCCCCCGGTGTCTCAATCCCCTCGTAACTCTCTCCCTAAGTCTCAATCCCCTCGTAACTCTCTCTCTGTGTCTCAATCCCCTCGTATCTCTCTCCCCGTGTCTCAATCCTCTCGTATCTCTCTCCCCGTGTCTCAATTCCCTCGTATTCCTCTCCCCGTGTCTCAATCCCCTTGTATCTCTCTCCCCGTGCCTCAATCCCCTCGTATTCCTCTCCCCGTGTCTCAATCCCCTTGTAACTCTCTCTCTGTGTCTCAATCCCCTCGTATCTCTCTCCCCTGGTGTCTCAATCCCCTCGTATCTCTCTCCCCGTGTCTCAATCCCCTCGTATCTCTCTCCCCGTGTCTCAATCCCTTCGTATCTCTCTCCCTAAATCTCAATACCCTCGTATCTCTCCCCCTAAGCCTCAATTCCCTCATATCTCTCCCCACTGTCTCAATTCCCTCGTATCTCGCCCCCCGGTGTCTCAGTCCCTTCGTAACTCTCTCCCGAGTCTCAATCCCCTCGATCTCTCTCCCGGTGTCTCATTCCCCTCGTATCTCTCTCCCCCTGCCTCAATTCCCTCGTATCTCTCTCCCCGTGCCTCAATCCCCTCGTATCTCTCTCGTTAAGTGTCAATCACCTCGTATCTCTCCCCCGGTATCTCAATCCCGTCGTGTCTCTCTCCCCCTGTCTCAATCCCCTCGTATCTCTCTCCCCGTGTCTCAATCCCCTCGTAACTCTCTCCCGGTGTCTCAATCCCCTCGTATTCCTCTCCCCGTGTCTCAATCCCCTCGTAACTCTCTCCCTGTGTCTCAATCCCCGCGTATCTCTCTCCCCGTGTCTCAATCCCCTCGTATCTCGCTCCCCGTGCCTCAATTCCCTCGTATCTCTCTCCCCGTGCCTCATTCCCCTCGTATCTCTCCCCCGGTGTCTCAATCCCCTCGTAACTCTCTCCCTAAGTCTCAATCCCCTCGTAACTCTCTCTCTGTGTCTCAATCCCCTCGTATCTCTCTCCCCGTGTCTCAATCCCCTCGTATCTCTCTCCCCGTGTCTCAATCCCCTCGTATCTCTCTCCCCGTGTCTCAATCCCCTCGTATTCCTCTCCCCGTGTCTCAATCCCCTCGTAACTCTCTCCCCGTGTCTCAATCCCCTCGTATCTCTCTCCCCTGGTGTCTCAATCCCCTCGTATCTCTCTCCCCGTGTCTCAATCCCCTCGTATCTCTCTCCCCGTGTCTCAATCCCTTCGTATCTCTCTCCCTAAATCTCAATACCCTCGTATCTCTCCCACTAAGCCTCAATTCCCTCATATCTCTCCCCACTGTCTCAATTCCCTCGTATCTCGCCCCCCGGTGTCTCAGTCCCTTCGTAACTCTCTCCCGAGTCTCAATCCCCTCGTATCTCTCTCCCCGTGTCTCAATCCCCTCGTATCTCTCTCCCCGTGTCTCAATCCCCTCGTAACTCTCTCCCGGTGTCTCTATCAACTCGTATCTCTCTCCCCGTGTCTCAATCCCCGCGTATCTCTCTCCCTGTGTCTCAATCCCCACGTATCTCTCTCCCCGTGTCTCAATCCCCTCGTATCTCTCCCCCCCTGTCTCAATCCCCTCGTATCTCTCTCCCCCAGTGTCTCAATCCCCTCGTATCTCTCTCCCAGAGTCTCAATCCCCTCGTATCTCTCCCCGCGGGTCTCAATCCCCTCGTATATCTCTCCCCCAGTGCCTCATCCCCTTATATCTCTCTCGTTAAGGGTCAATCCCCTCATATCTCTCTCGCCTGGTGTCTCAATCCCCTCGTATCTGTCCCTGTATCTCAATCCCCTCATTCCTCTCTCCCCTGGAGTCTCAATCCCCTCGTATCTCTCCCCCCATGTTTCAATCCCCTCGTATCTCTCTCCCCCAGTGTCTCAATCCCATCGTATCTCTCTCCCCGTGTCTCAATCCCCTCGTAACTCTCTCCCCGTGTCTCAATCCCCTCGTATCTCTCTCCCCGTGTCTCAATCCCCTCGTATCTCTCTCCCCGTGTCTCAATCCCCTCGTAACTCTCTCCCCGTGTCTCAATCCCCTCGTAACTCTCTCCCCGTGTCTCAATCCCCTCGTATCTCTCTCCCCGTGTCTCAATCCCCTCGTATCTCTCTCCCTGTGTCTCAATCCCCTCGTAACTCTCTCCCCGTGTCTCAATCCCCTCGTAACTCTCTCCCTGTGTCTCAATCCCCTCGTATCTCTCTCCCCCAGTGTCTCAATCCCCTCGTCTCTCTCTCTCCCTGTGTCTCAATCCCCTCGTATCTCTCTCCCCGTGTCTCAATCCCCTCGTATCTCTCTCCCCGAGTCTCAATCCCTTCCTATCTCTCTCCCCCAGTATCTCATCCCCTCGTATCTCTCTCCCCGTGTCTCAATCCCCTCGTATCTCTCCCCCTGTGTCTCAATCCCCTCCTATCCTTCTCCCCGTGTCTCAATCCCCTCCTATCCTTCTCCCCGTGTCTCAATTCCCTCGTATCTCTCTCCCCCAGTGCCTCATCCCCTTATATCTCTCTCGTTAAGTGTCAATCCCCTCATATCTCTCTCGCCTGGTGTCTCAATCCCCTCGTATCTCTCCCCCCGTGTATCAATCCCCTCGTATATCTCCCCCCGGTGTCTGAATCCATTCGTATCTCTCTCCCCGAGTCTCAATCCCCTTGTATCTCTCCCCCAGCGTCTCAATCCCCTCGTATCTCTCACACCGTGCCTCAATTCCCTCATATCTCTCTCCCCCTAAGTCTCAAGCACCTCGTAACTCACTCCCTGTGTCTCAATCCCCACGTATCTCTCTCCCGGTGTTTCAATCCCCACGTATCTCTCCCCCCGTGTCTCAATCACCTCGTATCTCTCTCCCAGAGTCTCTATCGCTTCGTATCTCTCTCCCCCAGCGTCTCACTCCCCTCGTATCTCTCACACCGTGCCTCAGTCACCTCATATCTCTCCCCCCCTTTTCTGAATCCCCTCGTATCTCTCCCCCAGTCTCTATCGCTTCGTATCTCTCTCCCGGAGTCTCAATCCCCTCGTATTCCTCTCCCCGTGTCTTAATCCCCTCGTATCTCTCCCCCGGTGTCTCAATCCCCTTGTATCTCTCCCCCAGCGTCTCAATCCCCTCGTATCTCTCTCCCCGTGTCTCAATCCCCTCGTATCTCTCTCCCCGTGTCTCAATCCCCTCGTATTCCTCTCCCCGTGTCTTAATCCCCTCGTATCTCTCCCCGGTGTCTCAATCCCCTCGTATCTCTCTCCCCCAGCGTCTCAATCCCCTCGTATCTCTCTCCCCGTGTCTCAATCCCCTTGTATATCTCCCCCGGTGTCTCAATCCCCTCGTATCTCTCTCCCCGTGTCTCAATCCCCTCGTATCTCTCTCCCCGTGTCTCAATCCCCTCGTATTCCTCCCCCCGGAGTCTCAATCCCCTCGTATCTCTCTTCCAGAGTCTCAATCCCCTCGTAACTCACTCCCTGTGTCTCAATCCCTTTGTATCTCTCTCCCCCAGCATCTCAATCCCCTCGTATCTCTCTCCCCGTGTCCCAATTCCCTCGTATTCCTCTCCTGGTGTCTCAATCCCCTCGTATCTCTCTCCCCCAGCGTCTCAATCCCCTCGTATCTCTCTCCCCGTGTCTCAATCCCCTCGTATCTCTCTCCCCGTGTCTCAATTCCCTCGTATCTCTCTCTCCCTAAGTCTCAATCCCCTTGTATCTCTCTCTACCCCAGCATCTCAATCCCCTCGTAACTCTCTCCCCGTGTCTCAATCCCCTCCTATCCTTCTCCCCGTGTCTCAATTCCCTCGTATCTCTCTCCCCCATTGCCTCATCCCCTTATATCTCTCTCGTTAAGTGTCAATCCCCTCATATCTCTCTCGCCTGGTGTCTCAATCCCCTCGTATCTCTCCCCCCGTGTATCAATCCCCTCGTATATCTCCCCCCGGTGTCTGAATCCATTCGTATCTCTCTCCCCGAGTCTCAATCCCCTTGTATCTCTCCCCCAGCGTCTCAATCCCCTCGTATCTCTCACACCGTGCCTCAATTCCCTCATATCTCTCTCCCCCTAAGTCTCAAGCACCTCGTAACTCACTCCCTGTGTCTCAATCCCCACGTATCTCTCTCCCGGTGTTTCAATCCCCACGTATCTCTCCCCCCTTTTCTCAATCACCTCATATCTCTCTCCCAGAGTCTCTATCGCTTCGTATCTCTCTCCCCCAGCGTCTCACTCCCCTCGTATCTCTCACACCGTGCCTCAGTCACCTCATATCTCTCCCCCCCTTTTCTGAATCCCCTCGTATCTCTCCCCCAGTCTCTATCGCTTCGTATCTCTCTCCCGGAGTCTCAATCCCCTCGTATTCCTCTCCCCGTGTCTTAATCCCCTCGTATCTCTCCCCCGGTGTCTCAATCCCCTTGTATCTCTCCCCCAGCGTCTCAATCCCCTCGTATCTCTCCCCCCGTGTCTCAATCCCCTCGTATCTCTCTCCCCGTGTCTCAATCCCCTCGTATTCCTCTCCCCGTGTCTTAATCCCCTCGTATCTCTCCCCCGGTGTCTCAATCCCCTCGTATCTCTCTCCCCCAGCGTCTCAATCCCCTCGTATCTCTCTCCCCGTGTCTCAATCCCCTTGTATATCTCCCCCGGTGTCTCAATCCCCTCGTATCTCTCTCCCCGTGTCTCAATCCCCTCGTATCTCTCTCCCCGTGTCTCAATCCCCTCGTATTCCTCCCCCCGGAGTCTCAATCCCCTCGTATCTCTCTTCCAGAGTCTCAATCCCCTCGTAACTCACTCCCTGTGTCTCAATCCCTTTGTATCTCTCTCCCCCAGCATCTCAATCCCCTCGTATCTCTCTCCCCGTGTCCCAATTCCCTCGTATTCCTCTCCTGGTGTCTCAATCCCCTCGTATCTCTCTCCCCCAGCGTCTCAATCCCCTCGTATCTCTCTCCCCGTGTCTCAATCCCCTCGTATCTCTCTCCCCGTGTCTCAATTCCCTCGTATCTCTCTCTCCCTAAGTCTCAATCCCCTTGTATCTCTCTCTACCCCAGCATCTCAATCCCCTCGTAACTCTCTCCCTGTGTCTCAATCCCCTCGTATCTCTCTCCCCCAGTGTCTCAATCCCCTCGTATCTCTCCCCCAGTGTCTCAATCCCCTCATATCTCTCTCCCGGAGTCTCAATCCTCTCGTATCTCTCTCTCCGTGTCTCAATACCCTCGTATTCCTCTCCCCATGTCTCAATCCCCTCGTATCTCTCTCCCAGAGTCTCAATCCCCTCGTAACTCACTCCCTGTGTCTCAATCCCTTCGTATCTCTCTCCCTGTGTCTCAATCCCTTCGTATCTCTCTCCCCCAGCGTCTCAATCCCCTCGTATCTCTCTCCCTGTGTCTCAATCCCCTCGTATCTCTCTCCCTGTGACTCAATCCCCTTGTATCTCTCTCCCTGTGTCTCAATCCCCTCGTAACTCTCTCCCGGTGTCTCAATCCCCTCGTATCTCTCTCACGGAGTCTCAATCCCCTCGAATCTCTCTCTCCGTGCCTCAATCCCCTTGTATCTCTCTCCCCGTGTCTCAATCCCCTGGTAGCTTTCTCCCCCAGTGTCTCAATCCCCTCGCATCTCTCTCCCCATGCCTCAATCCCCTCGTATCTCTCTCCCCGAGTCTCAATTCCCTCATACCTCTCTCCCCCTAAGCCTCAAGCACCTCGTATCTCTCTCCCCGTGTCTCAATCCCCTCGTATATCTCTCCCCCAGTGCCTCATCCCCTTATATCTCTCTCGTTAAGTGTCTATCCCCTCATATCTCTCTCGCCTGGTGTCTCAATCTCCTCGTATCTGTCCCTGTATCTCAATCCCCTCATTCCTCTCTCCCCTGGCGTCTCAATCCCCTCGTATCTCTCTCCCCGAGTCTCAATCCCTTCCTATCTCTCTCCCCCAGTATCTCATTCCCCAGTATTCCTCTCCCTGTGTCTCAATCCCCTCGTATCTCTCTCCCAGAGTCTCAATCCCCTCGTATCTCTCTCCCAGTGTCTCAATCCCCTCGTATCTCTCTCCCAGAGTCTCAATCCCCTCGTATCTCTCTCCCCGTGTCTCAATCCCCTCGTATCTCTCTCCCAGAGTCTCAATCCCCTCGTATCTCTCCCCGCGGGTCTCAATCCCCTCGTATCTCTCTTCCCCCAGTGCCTCATTCCCTTATATCTCTCTTCTTAAGTGTCAATCCCCTCATATCTCTCTCGCCTGGTGTCTCAATCCCCTCGTATCTGTCCCTGTATCTCAATCCCCTCATTCCTCTCTCCCCGAGTCTCAATCCCCTCGTATCTCTCTCCCCCTAAGTCTCAAGCACCTCGTAACACTCTCCCTATGTCTCAATCCCCTTGTATCTTTCCCCCTGTGTCTCAATCCCTTCGTATCTCTCTCCCAGAGTCTTAATCCCTTCATATCTCTCTCTCCCCCAGTGTCTCAATCCCCTCATATCTCTCTCCTAGAGTTTCAATCCCCTCGTATCTCTCACACCGTGCCTCAACCCCCTCCTATCTCTCTCCCGTGTCTCAATCCCCTCGTAACTCTCTCCCCGTCTCTCAATCCCCTCGTAACTCTCTCCCCGTCTCTCAATCCCCTCGTATTCCTCTCCCTGTATCTCAATCCCCTCATTCCTCTCTCCCCGAGTCTCAATCCCCTTGTATCTCTCTCTCCCTAAGTCTCAATCCCCTTGTATATCTCCCCTGGTGTCTCAATCCCCTCGTATCTCTCTCCCCCCGGGTCTCAAGCCCCTTGTATGTCTCTCCCCGTGTCTCAATCCCCTTGTATCTCTCCCCCTGCATCTCAATTTCCTCGTATCTCTCTCCCTGTGTCTCAATCCCCTCGTATCTGTCTCCCTGTGTCTCAATCCCCTCGTATCTCTCTCCGTGTGTCTCAATCCCCTCGTGTCTCTCTCGCCCTGTCTCAATCCCCTCGTAACTCTCTCCCCGAGTCTCAATCCCCTCGTATCTCTCTCCCCTGGTGTCTCTATCAACTCGTATCTCTCTCCCCGTGCCTCAATCCCTTGTATCTCTCTCGTTAAGTGTCAATCCCGTCGTATCTCTCCCCTGGTGTCTCAATCCCCTCGCAACTCTCTCCGTGTCTCAATCCCCTCGCAACTCTCTCCGTGTCTCAATCCCCTCGTATCTCTCTCCGTGTCTCAATCCCCTCATAATCCTCTCCCCGTCTCTCAATCCCCTCGTATCTCTCTCCCCGAGTCTCAATCCCCTCGTATCTCACTCCCCTGGTGTCTCAATCCCCTCAGAACTCTCCCCCCGTGTCTCAATCCCCTTGTATTCCTCTCCCCGTGTCTCAATCCCCTCGTATCTCTCCCCCCGTGTCTCAATTCCCTTGTATTCCTCTCCCCGTGTCTCAATCCCCTCGTATCTCTCCCCCCGTGTCTCAATTCCCTTGTATTCCTCGCCCCGTATCTCAATCCCCTCGTGTCTCTCTCCCCGTGCCTCAATCCCCTCGTATCTCTCCCCCGTGTCACAATCCCCTCGTATCTCTCTCCCCGTGCCTCAATCCCCTCGTATCTCTCCCCCGTGTCACAATCCCCTCGTATCTCTCCCCCGTGTCACAATCCCCTCGTATCTCTCTCCCCGTGCCTCAATCCCCTCGTGTCTCTCTCCCCCGTCTCAAGTCCCTCGTAACTCTCTCCCCCGTCTCAATCCCCTCGTATCTCTCCCCCGGTGTCTCAATCCCCTCGTATCTCTGTCCCGGAGTCTCAATCCCCTCGTATCTCTCTCCCCGTGTCTCAATCCCTTCGTATCTCTCTCCCTGTGTCTCAATCCCCTCGTATCTCTCTCCCTAAGTCTCAATCCCCTCGTATCTCTCCCCCGGTGTCTCAATCCCCTTGTATCTCTCCCCCGGTGTCTCAATCCCCTCGTATCTCTCTCCCCGTGTTTCAATCCCATTTTATCCCTCTCCCTAAGCCTCTATCCCCTTGTATCTCTCCCTCCGTGTCTCATCCCCTCGTATCTCTCTCCCTAAGTCTCAATCATCTTGTATCTCACTCCCTGTGTCTCAATCCCCTCGTAACTCTCTCCCGGTGTCTCAATCCCCTCGTATCTCTCTCTCGGAGTCTCAATCCCCTCGAATCTCTCTCCCCGTGTCTCAATCCCCTCGTATCTCTCTCCCTGTGTCTCAATCCCCTCATGTCTGTCTCCCAGTGTCTCAATCCCCTCGTATCTCTCCCCCAGTGTCTCAATTCCTTCGTGTCTCTCTCCCCATGCCTCAATCCCTTTGTATCTCTCTCCCCGTGCCTCAATCCCCTTGTATCTCTCTCCGTGTCTCAATCCCCTCGTAACTCTCTCTCTGTGTCTCAATCCCCTCGTATCTCTCTCCCTGTGTCTCAATCCACTCGTATCTCTCTCCCCGAGTCTCAATCCCCTCGTATCTCTCTCCCTGGTGTCTCAATCCCCTCAGAACTCTCCCCCCGTGTCTCAATCGCCTTGTATTCCTCTCGCCGTGTCTCAATTCCCTCGTATCTGTCCCCCCGTGTCTCAATTCACTTGTATTCCTCTCCCCGTGTCTCAATCCCCTCGTATCTCTCTCCCCGTGTCTCAATCCCCTCGTATCTCTCTCCCTGTGTCTCAATCTCCTCGTAACTCTCTCCCTGTGTCTCAATCCCCTCGTATCTCTCTCCCCGAGTCTCAATCCCCTCGTATCTCTGTCCCCTGGTGTCTCTATCAACTCATATCTCTCTCCCTGTGTCTCAATCCCCTCGTATCTCTCTCCCGGAGTCTCAATCCCTTCGTATCTCTCTCCCGTGTCTCAATCCCCTCGTATCTCTCTCCCGGTGTCTCAATCCCCTCGTATCTGTCTCCCCGTGTCTCAATCCCCTCGTATCTCCCTCCCCATGCCTCAATCCCCTCGTATCTCTCTCCCCGTGTCTCAATCCCCTCGTATCTCTCTACCCTGGTGTCTCTATCAACTCGTAACTCTCTCCCTGTGTCTCAATCCCCTCGTATCTCTCTCCCCGTGTCTCAATCCCCTCGTATCTCTCTCTCCTGGTGTCTCTATCAACTCGTATCTCTCTCCCGGTGTCTCAATCCCCTCGTATCTCTCTCCCCGTGTTTCAATCCCCTTTTATCCCTCGCCGTAAGCCTCTATCCCCTTGTATCTCGCTCCCCGTGCCTCAATTCCCTCGTATCTCTCTCCCCGTACCTCAATCCCCTCGTATCTCTCCCCCGGTGTCTCAATCCCCTCGTAACTCTCTCCCTAAGTCTCAATCCCCTCGTAACTCTCTCTCTGTGTCTCAATCCCCTCGTATCTCTCTCCCCGTGTCTCAATCCCTCGTATCTCTCTCCCGTGTCTCAATTCCCTCGTATTCCTCTCCCCGTGTCTCAATCCCCTTGTATCTCTCTCCCGTGCCTCAATCCCCTCGTATTCCTCTCACCGTGTCTCAATCCCCTTGTAACTCTCTCTCTGTGTCTCAATCCCCTCGTATCTCTCTCCCTGGTGTCTCAATCCCCTCGTACCTCTCTCCCCGTGTCTCAATCCCCTCGTATCTCTCTCCCCGTGTCTCAATCCCTTCGTATCTCTCTCCCTAAATCTCAATACCCTCGTATCTCTCCCCCTAAGCCTCAATTCCCTCATATCTCTCCCCACTGTCTCAATTCCCTCGTATCTCGCCCCCCGGTGTCTCAGTCCCTTCGTAACTCTCTCCCGAGACTCAATCCCCTCGTATCTCTCTCCCCGTGTCTCAATCCCCTCGATCTCTCTCCCGGTGTCTCATTCCCCTCGTATCTCTCTCCCCCTGCCTCAATTCCCTCGTATCTCTCTCCCAGTGTCTCAATCCCCTCGCATCTCTCTCCCCATGCCTCAATCCCCTCGTATCTCTCTCCCCGAGTCTCAATTCCCTCATACCTCTCTCCCCCTAAGCCTCAAGCACCTCGTATCTCTCTCCCCGTGTCTCAATCCCCTCGTATATCTCTCCCCCAGTGCCTCATCCCCTTATATCTCTCTCGTTAAGTGTCTATCCCCTCATATCTCTCTCGCCTGGTGTCTCAATCTCCTCGTATCTGTCCCTGTATCTCAATCCCCTCATTCCTCTCTCCCCTGGCGTCTCAATCCCCTCGTATCTCTCTCCCCGAGTCTCAATCCCTTCCTATCTCTCCCCCAGTATCTCATTCCCCAGTATCCTCTCCCTGTGTCTCAATCCCCTCGTATCTCTCTCCCAGAGTCTCAATCCCCTCGTATCTCTCTCCCAGTGTCTCAATCCCCTCGTATCTCTCTCCCGAGTCTCAATCCCCTCGTATCTCTCTCCCGTGTCTCATCCCCTCGTATCTCTCTCCCAGAGTCTCAATCCCCTCGTATCTCTCCCCGCGGGTCTCAATCCCCTCGTATCTCTCTTCCCCCAGTGCCTCATTCCCTTATATCTCTCTTCTTAAGTGTCAATCCCCTCATATCTCTCTCGCCTGGTGTCTCAATCCCCTCGTATCTGTCCCTGTATCTCAATCCCCTCATTCCTCTCTCCCCGAGTCTCAATCCCCTCGTATCTCTCTCCCCCTAAGTCTCAAGCACCTCGTAACACTCTCCCTATGTCTCAATCCCCTTGTATCTTTCCCCCTGTGTCTCAATCCCTTCGTATCTCTCTCCCAGAGTCTTAATCCCTTCATATCTCTCTCTCCCCCAGTGTCTCAATCCCCTCATATCTCTCTCCTAGAGTTTCAATCCCCTCGTATCTCTCACACCGTGCCTCAACCCCCTCCTATCTCTCTCCCGTGTCTCAATCCCCTCGTAACTCTCTACCCGTCTCTCAATCCCCTCGTATTCCTCTCCCCGTATCTCAATCCCCTTGTATCTCTCTCTCCGTGTCTCAATCCCCTTGTATATCTCCCCTGGTGTCTCAATCCCCTCGTATCTCTCTCCCCCCGGGTCTCAAGCCCCTTGTATGTCTCTCCCCGTGTCTCAATCCCCTTGTATCTCTCCCCCTGCATCTCAATTTCCTCGTATCTCTCTCCCTGTGTCTCAATCCCCTCGTATCTGTCTCCCTGTGTCTCAATCCCCTCGTATCTCTCTCCCGTGTCTCAATCCCCTCGTGTCTCTCTCGCCCTGTCTCAATCCCCTCGTAACTCTCTCCCCGAGTCTCAATCCCCTCGTATCTCTCTCCCCTGGTGTCTCTATCAACTCGTATCTCTCTCCCCGTGCCTCAATCCCTTGTATCTCTCTCGTTAAGTGTCAATCCCGTCGTATCTCTCCCCTGGTGTCTCAATCCCCTCGCAACTCTCTCCGTGTCTCAATCCCCTCGCAACTCTCTCCGTGTCTCAATCCCCTCGTATCTCTCTCCGTGTCTCAATCCCCTCATAATCCTCTCCCCGTCTCTCAATCCCCTCGTATCTCTCTCCCCGAGTCTCAATCCCCTCGTATCTCACTCCCCTGGTGTCTCAATCCCCTCAGAACTCTCCCCGTGTCTCAATCCCCTTGTATTCCTCTCCCCGTGTCTCAATCCCTCGTATCTCTCCCCCCGTGTCTCAATTCCCTTGTATTCCTCTCCCCGTGTCTCAATCCCCTCGTATCTCTCCCCCGTGTCTCAATTCCCTTGTATTCCTCGCCCCGTATCTCAATCCCCTCGTGTCTCTCTCCCCGTGCCTCAATCCCCTCGTATCTCTCCCCCGTGTCTCAATCCCCTCGTATCTCTCTCCCCGTGCCTCAATCCCCTCGTATCTCTCCCCCGTGTCTCAATCCCCTCGTATCTCTCCCCCGTGTCACAATCCCCTCGTATCTCTCTCCCCGTGCCTCAATCCCCTCGTGTCTCTCTCCCCCGTCTCAAGTCCCTCGTAACTCTCTCCCCGTCTCAATCCCCTCGTATCTCTCCCCCGGTGTCTCAATCCCCTCGTATCTCTGTCCCGGAGTCTCAATCCCCTCGTATCTCTCCCCTCGTATCTCTCTCCCGTGTCTCAATCCCTTCGTATCTCTCTCCCTGTGTCTCAATCCCCTCGTATCTCTCTCCCTAAGTCTCAATCCCCTCGTATCTCTCCCCCGGTGTCTCAATCCCCTTGTATCTCTCCCCCGGTGTCTCAATCCCCTCGTATCTCTCTCCCCGTGTTTCAATCCCATTTTATCCCTCTCCCTAAGCCTCTATCCCCTTGTATCTCTCCCTCCGTGTCTCATCCCCTCGTATCTCTCTCCCTAAGTCTCAATCATCTTGTATCTCACTCCCTGTGTCTCAATCCCCTCGTAACTCTCTCCCGGTGTCTCAATCCCCTCGTATCTCTCTCTCGGAGTCTCAATCCCCTCGTATCTCTCTCCCCGTGTCTCAATCCCCTCGTATCTCTCTCCCTGTGTCTCAATCCCCTCATGTCTGTCTCCCAGTGTCTCAATCCCCTCGTATCTCTCCCCCAGTGTCTCAATTCCTTCGTGTCTCTCTCCCCATGCCTCAATCCCTTTGTATCTCTCTCCCCGTGCCTCAATCCCCTTGTATCTCTCTCCGTGTCTCAATCCCCTCGTAACTCTCTCTCTGTGTCTCAATCCCCTCGTATCTCTCTCCTGTGTCTCAATCCCCTCGTATCTCTCTCCCGAGTCTCAATCCCCTCGTATCTCTCTCCCCTGTTGTCTCAATCCCCTCAGAACTCTCCCCCCGTGTCTCAATCCCCTCGTATCTCTCTCCCGTGTCTCAATCCCCTCGTATCTCTCTCCCTGTGTCTCAATCTCCTCGTAACTCTCTCCCTGTGTCTCAATCCCCTCGTATCTCTCTCCCGAGTCTCAATCCCCTCGTATCTCTGTCCCCTGGTGTCTCTATCAACTCATATCTCTCTCCCTGTGTCTCAATCCCCTCGTATCTCTCTCCCGGAGTCTCAATCCCTTCGTATCTCTCTCCCCGTGTCTCAATCCCCTCGTATCTCTCTCCCGGTGTCTCAATCCCCTCGTATCTGTCTCCCCGTGTCTCAATCCCCTCGTATCTCCCTCCCCATGCCTCAATCCCCTCGTATCTCTCTCCCCGTGTCTCAATCCCCTCGTATCTCTCTACCCTGGTGTCTCTATCAACTCGTAACTCTCTCCCTGTGTCTCAATCCCCTCGTATCTCTCTCCCCGTGTCTCAATCCCCTCGTAACTCTCTCCCGGTGTCTTATTCCCCTCGTATCTCTCTCCCCGTGCCTCAATCCCCTCGTATCTCTCTCCTGTGTCTCAATCCCCTCGTAACTCTGTCCCTGTGTCTCAATCCCCTTGTATCTCTCTCCC
>NC_083444.1:10657399-10682399 GCF_020745735.1 Hemiscyllium ocellatum | reverse complement strand
TACTCGCGCACCAGCGCACACTCTCACACACATTCACACTGTCTCACACTCATACACTGTCTCACACACACACACTGTCTCACACTCACACACACACACACTCCCACACCGGCGCACACTCTCACACACATTCACACTGTCTCTCTCACACACACACACACTCTCCCACATCGGCGCACACTGTCTCACACACACACACTCCCACACCAGCGCACATTCTCACACACATTCACACTGTCTCACACACATTCACACTGTCTCACACACACACACACATACTGTCTCTCTCTCTCACGCACACACACACACACACACACATTGTCTCTCACACACACACACACTGTCTCTCACACACACAGGCACACACTCACACACGCTCACACATTCACACTGTCTCACACTTACATATACTCTCACACACTCACTCACACACTCACGTACACACGTGTGCCTGAAAAAATTCAGCACTCTGCAGCATTTTACTGCGAGACCTTTGATATTACCATCCTAATCCCCCCTGCTAGGATCTCGCTAGTAGTTACCATTGACCAGAAACTGGACTGGACCGTCCAGTTAAATGCAGTGACTACAGGAGCAGGTCAGAGGTCAGGAATACTCCAGCGAGTAACTCGCCTCCTATTCCCCAAACCATCTAGAAGGCAGCAGTGTGGTGGTGCCATACATAGAGACAACGAAGGACACCACTATGACTGGGACAACACCCACACACCCTCGGACAGGGGAAACAAAGACAGCCACGAGAAATCTCAGACACTTGGCATTCTGACCAGAACTCCATCAGTAAACACATCAACTTAGGTCCCATCTACCTCCCCTTGAAAAAAGGAACTGGAAATGACATCACCCACCTTAAGAAACCAAGTCCTATACATAGAGAGACGGGACGCACCACCTGCGACTCTCACTGATGATGTCATGTAGTCATGGTGACGAAGCGTCTGAATATGAACCTTCCAGCTCAGCGAGCTGACGTACAGACGTATTGTCAACCTGAGCTCCAAATCTGCTCAAAAATCCAGACCCAGGTTCAGCCCCAACAATACTCAGGATGTTTGACGCCACTGCAGTCCACACGCTCACTCCCCTTCACCAGCGACACTCAGTAACAAAGACAAGGGCAGCAGATACATGGGAAAGATCACCTCTGGCAGGTTCTCCTCCCAGCCACACACCGTCCCGAGGTGATAATGTACCCGCTGTTCCTTCAGGGTGACTGGGTCAAAATCCGTCTATCATAGAACCCCTACAGTGTGGAAACAGGCCATTCGGCCCAACAAGTTCACACCAACCCTCCAAAGAGTAGCTCACCCAAACTCATTCCCCTACTCCTCGACGCTTATCCCTGACTAATGCACATGACCTGCACATCCCTGGGCACTATGGGTAATTTAACACGGCCAATCCACCCTAACCTACACAACCCTGGGCACTATGGGTAATTTAGCACGGCCAATCCACCCTAACCTACACAACCCTGGGCACTATGGGTAATTTAGCACGGCCAATCCACCCTAACCTGCACATCCCTGGGCACTATGGGGTAATTTAGCATGGCCAATCCACCCTAACCTGCACATCCCTGGGCACTATGGGTAATTTAGCATGGCCAATCCACCCTAACCTGCACATCCCTGGGCACTATGGGTAATTTAACACGGCCAATCCACCCTAACCTGCACATCCCTGGGCACTATGGGTAATTTAGCGCGGCCAATCCACCCTAACCTGCACATCCCTGGGCACTATGGGGTAATTTAGCATGGCCAATCCACCCTAACCTGCACATCCCTGGACACTGTGGGTAATTTAGCACGGCCAATCCACCCTAACCTGCACATCCCTGGACACTGTGGGTAATTTAGCATGGCCAATCCACCCTAACCTGCACATCCCTGGACACTGTGGGTAATTTAGCACGGCCAATCCACCCTGACCTACACACCTTTTGACTGCAGGAGGAAACCCACGCAGACACAGGGAGAATGTACAAACTCCACACAGACAGTCGCCCTGAGGCTGGAATCGAATCCGGTCCCAGTTACTGTGAGGCAGCACTGAGCCACTGTGCCACAATGTGGAACTTCTAATAACAGAGCTCAAGCTTTGTTTGATATCTTGCGGAACGGTATTACGCTAAATGTTACTGGAAAACCCATTAATCGATTGATCTTTAATAAAATCCATTGTTGAAAAGATGTTGGAATCAACTCTGAGCCTGGAAGGTGGCCGGACGTGCTGGACACTGCTCCTGACCAGCTCAGGGTATCCAGGCGAGCGAGGAACTAGTCCCATGGCTGACTCCCTCCAGGCACAGACTTGCGGGTGAGGCTGAGGCTCCAGGTCTGCAGCTAGGCCCAGGCACCTGTAAAGGGATGTAGGCAGTCTAGGTCCGGCGCAGAGGTCTCATCCCCATGTGGCCATCCGTGTATTCCAGGGGATTGCTGGGTAGTCACGTCCAGGAGTGGAGGTCCTAGCCCAGCTTCTGCAATGGAGGCTTCGGGCCTAGTATTCCAGTGGCCTGGAATGACAGTGTTATCCTGGAATGGCAGTGTTATCCCAGAATGGCAGTGTTATCCTGGAATGGCAGTGTTATCCCGGAATGACAGTGTTATCCCGGAATGGCAGTGT
This sequence comes from Hemiscyllium ocellatum, assembly GCF_020745735.1. Classification (NCBI taxonomy): domain Eukaryota; kingdom Metazoa; phylum Chordata; class Chondrichthyes; order Orectolobiformes; family Hemiscylliidae; genus Hemiscyllium; species Hemiscyllium ocellatum. Next base: position 10,679,750 of record NC_083444.1, on the reverse strand, counting down.
TATCCTGGAATGACAGTGTTATCCTGGAAGGGCAGTGTTATCCCAGAATGACAGTGTTATCCCGGAGTGCAGTGTTATCCCAGAATGGCAGTGTTATCCCAGAATGACAATGTTATCCCGGAGTGGCAGTGTTATCCCGGAATGGCAGTCTTATCCCGGAATGATAATGTTATCCCGGAGTGGCAGTGTTATCCCGGAATGACAGTGTTATCCTGGAATGGCAGTGTTATCCTGGAATGACAGTGTTATCCTGGAATGGCAGTGTTATCCTGGAAGGGCAGTGTTATCCCAGAATGACAGTGTTATCCCGGAGTGCAGTGTTATCCCAGAATGGCAGTGTTATCCCGGAATGACAGTGTTACCCCGGAATGGCAGTGTTATCCCAGAATGACAATGTTATCCCGGAGTGGCAGTGTTATCCTGGAATGGCAGTGTTATCCCGGAATGGCAGTCTTATCCCGGAATGACAATGTTATCCCGGAGTGGCAGTGTTATCCCGGAATGACAGTGTTATCCCAGAATGGCAGTGTTATCCCGGAATGACAGTGTTATCCTGGAATGACAGTGTTATCCCAGAATGGCAGTGTTATCCCAGAATGGCAGTGTTATCCAAGAATGACAGTCTTATCCTGGAATGGCAGTGTTATCCCGGATTGGCAGTGTTATCCCGGAATGGCAGTGTTATCCCAGAATGCACCATCATTCCTAAATTGGCTTCCCATGAGTTGTTAACTGTGATGCACTTTGTCTTAATGTTACTTCTAAACATATTCGGGTCTGATGTCCGTGTGGGTGCTGTGGGTGCTGTGGGTGCTGTGGTGTGAACGTTTTCACTGTGTGTTTTCATGTTAAAGTACCTGATGATAAATTTCCATTCTATTCAATCAATCCCTTCCACCTGTTTATCCTCATTGACTGGGATTATCCTCTCAGGCTGTCACCTCATCCGATCAGGAGATGCCGAAAGGCTGGAACAGTATCCCGTGTGACGACACAGCTCCTTTATTAGGGCTATGTTGGCATGGGTTTCTCTTTACAGAGGGGTTGTGAAGGCAGAGGTCCCGATATGTCTGGCTTATCTACTTGAAGAAGCTTTGAAGGTTTCCTCTGTTTTGATTCGGTTTTTAGCTGTTTGTAGTTTTTGCTGCTGGTCAGTTTTTGAGGAAACAGTTCCATGCTGACCCTCCCTCACACTCAAGACAGCTCTCCTCTAACAACCTGTGTTTGATTTTCCCTTTTTGCCAAGGGATGGATTAGAACTTGGAAGAGCGTTGTTAAGTTGCGGCAGGGTGGCTCAGTGGTTAGCACTGCTGCCTTCCCAGCGCCAGGGACCCGGGTTCGATTCCCGCGCCCGACAACTGTCTGTGTGGAGGTCACCTATTCTCCCAATGGTCTGCGTAAGTTTCCTCCCACAATTCAAAGACGTACAGGTTAGGGTGGATTGGCCATGCTAAATTACCCATAGTGCCCAGGGATGTGCAGGTTAGGGTGGATTGGCCATGCTAAATTACCCATAGTGCCCAGGGATGTGTAGGTTAGGGTGGATTGGCCATGCTAATTTACCCATAGTGCCCAGGGATGTGCAGGTTAGGGTGGATTGGCCATGCTAAATTACCCATAGTGCCCAGGGATGTGCAGGTTAGGGTGGATTGGCCATGCTAAATTACCCATAGTGCCCAGGGATGTGTAGGTTAGGGTGGATTGGCCATGCTAAATTACCCATAGTGCCCAGGGATGTGTAGGTTAGGGTGGATTGGCCATGCTAAATTACCCATAGTGCCCAGGGATGTGCAGGTTAGGGTGGATTGGCCATGCTAAATTACCCATAGTGTCCAGGGATGTGTAGGTTAGGGTGGATTGGCCGTGCTAAATTACCCATAGTGCCCAGGGATGTGCAGGTTAGGGTGGATTGGCCGTGCTAAATTACCCATAGTGTCCAGGGATGTGTAGGTTAGGGTGGATTGGCCGTGCTAAATTACCCATAGTGTTCAGGGATGTGCAGGTTAGGGTGGATTGGCCATGCTAAATTACCCATAGTGTTCAGGGATGTGTAGGTTAGGGTGGATTGGCCATGCTAAACTACCCATAGTGCCCAGGGATGTGTAGGTTAGGGTGGATTGGCCATGCTAAATTACCCATAGTGCCCAGGGATGTGCAGGTTAGGGTGGATTGGCCGTGCTAAATTACCCATAGTGCCCAGGGATGTGTAGGTTAGGGTGGATTGGCCGTGCTAAATTACCCATAGTGCCCAGGGATGTGCAAATTAGGGTGGATTGGCTGCGCTAAATTACCCATCGTGCCCAGGGGTCTGTAGGTTAGGGTGGATTGGCCGCGCTAAATTACCCATAGTGCCCAGGGAGGTACAGGTTAGGGTGGATTGGCCGTGCTAAATTACCCATAGTGCCCAGGGAGGTGCAGGTTAGGGTGGATTGGCCGTGCTAAATTACCCATAGTGTCCAGGGATGTGTAGGTTAGGGTGGATTGGCCATGCTAAACTACCCATAGTGCCCAGGGATGTGCAGGTTAGGGTGGATTGGCCGTGCTAAATTACCCATAGTGCCCAGGGAGGTGCAAGTTAGGGTGGATTGGCCATGCTAAATTACCCATAGTGCCCAGGGATGAGCAGGTTAGGGTGGATTGGCCCTGCTAAATTACCCATAGTGCCCAGGGATGTGCAGGTTCGGGTGGATTGGCCATGCTAAATTACCCATAGTGCCCAGGGATGTGCAGGTTAGGGTGGATTGGCCGTGCTAAATTACCACATAGTGCCTAGGGATGAGCAGGTTAGGGTGGATTGGCCATGCTAAATTACCCATAGTGCCCAGGGATGTGCAGGTTAGGGTGGATTGGCCATGCTAAATTACCACATAGTGCCCAGGGATGAGCAGGTTAGGGTGGATTGGCCGTGCTAAATTACCCATAGTGCCCAGGGATGTGCAGGTTAGGGTGGATTGGCAGTGCTAAATTACCACATAGTGCCCAGGGATGTGCAGGTTAGGGTGGATTGGCAGTGCTAAATTACCACATAGTGCCCAGGGATGTGCAGGTTAGGGTGGATTGGCAGTGCTAAATTACCCATAGTGCCCTCCGGCCTGGTCCATAATACCAGTCAGCTCGGAAACGTCTCTTTCTGCTGTTATAACACCACCCCAAATCTTGATAAAACTCTCTGAAGAACTAATATGGTTTGCCACATTTTAAGGTTGCAGAGTTGCCTTTGTATGATCTTATTGGCCTCTACAAACAGCTCGTAATTATGTGCTCCGCACAATACTAACCTCCCGAGTATTGGCGCAAGTTTAAATGACAGGAAAGATCCTCAGTGATGACAGTTTCATTAAGAGACGATTGGCAGAGGGGAGCCTAACAGCAAATTGTCAGCAATACTTCCCACCATTTCAGATCGCTAGCTAACTTTCACCGTCCTTGTCAGTTTGAAACACAGAGAGGATAGACCGAGCTGGGGAATTAATGCTCCACCATTACACCATCACTGAAGCCACTGGTCCATGTGACAGCCACACCCTAAAAGGGACAAGGGACATACAGGCAAAACTTGAATTTCTCCAGCAATTCACACACGGCCTTCCTGCTGTTGACATGCATTGCCTGTAATATTCAGAGGGAAACGTGAGGACTGTAATATTCAGAGTCTGATACAGACGGAAACTCTGCACCTACATTCGAGAGATCGGCACTTACTGTCTCGATTAGGAACATTCAATGCACTGTATCTAGATCTGGGTGATCAGCCATCTGTGTTTAGACTGCAGAGATCGATACTCTGCGACTAGACTCCCCCGCTGGTTAGCTTAGGGAGATCTGCTCATTCAGTTCGAGGAAGGAGATTCGTAAACTGGAGAGGGTTCAGAAAAGATTTATCAAGGAGTTGCCAAGAGTGGCCAGTTTGAGGAGAGGCTGGAACTTTTTACACTGGAGCACAGGACCTTATAGATTTGATTCCCTACAGTGTGGAAACAGGCCCTTCAGCCCAACCAGTCCACACCAACCCTCCGAAGAGTAACCCACCCAGACCCATTTCACTCTGACTGATGCACCTAACACTATGGGTAATTTAGCATGGCCAACCCACCCTAACCTGCACATCCCTGGGCACTATGGGTAATTTAGCATGGCCAATCCACCCTAACCTGCACATCCTGGGTACTATGAGTAATTTAGCATGGCCAATCCACCCTAACCTGCACATCCCTGGGCACTATGGGTAATTTAGCATGGCCAATCCACCCTAACCTGCACATCCCTGGGTACTATGAGTAATTTAGCATGGCCAATCCACCCTAACCTGCACATCCCTGGGCACTATGGGTAATTTAGCATGGCCAATCCACCCTAACCTGCACATCCTGGGCACTATGGGTAATTTAGCATGGCCAATCCACCCTAACCTGCACATCCTGGGCACTATGGGTAATTTAGCATGGCCAATCCACCCTAACCTGCACATCCCTGGGCACTATGGGTAATTTAGCACGGCCAATCCCCCCTAACCTGCACATCCCTGGGTACTATGGGTAATTTAGCACGGCCAATCCACCCTAACCTGCACATCCCTCAGCACTAAGGGTAAGTTACGACGGACAATCCACCCTAACCTACACATCCAAGATAAAAAAGCACCCTCTAGTCAGCATCAGATTCACCACCTTCAACGTACACGCCAATAATTTACTGAGATTTGAGCTCAGTTTTGGCGATTTGACCTCAGGAAGGCCATATAGCGGTGGTTCACCCCACTGATACCCAGTGTGGTTGGAATGATGGGGGACGTTTGAGGAGGCGTTAAAAGGGGTTAAAAGATTGAGAGGTGATGTCATTGAAAAGTACAAAGCAGGGCTCTGAAATCACTCCTCAAAGGTGCTGTGTTCCAAATGCAATTCAACGTTAAGCAGAACACAGTTTATTCAAACACTATAGTCAAAACACAACAAAAGAAAGAGGAACTTGGAATAACTTAACTCTTAGTAGAAAACTTAACAGATTAATAGATTATTTTACGACTAAACAGGAAGATGGTTACGGCCCATGAACACACCATTGGTGAAAAGGCAGATTGCGAAAACAGGCTGTCTCACATGCAGTTTTCCAGTCCAAGAGGAAAGAACATCATAAGACAATTCTGAGAGAGAGAGACAGAGAGAGAATGTAGCAGTTGGGAGAGATTTACTGCCTTCCAATCCTGCTGAGACCTCAGCAACAACTGCTGAAAGCTAAGGTTCTGGGGATGGGAGCCAGACCACACCCAGCCAGGCTGCTTCAATTGTTCTAGCTTGAAAATAAAACCCAAGGCTTCACAAGCTATTTACCTTTCCATAGCACCTGCCCTCCAATCTCTCTCTACAATAAACCAGGACAAAGCACACCGCTTAAAAGCATGGCATCGTCACAGGTTCCTGTAAACAGGGGTCACAGTCACACAATAAGGTGCAGGCCAGGTTTGACTGAAATGAGGAGGGATGACAGGATGGTTAACCTTTGTACTTCACCACCCACAGTGGCCTGTGAAGACTCAGTCATTGAATATGTTCAACGCAGATTTCAATCACTTTCTAGTTCCATGCCTCAGTAGTTAGCACTGCTGCCTCATAGCATCAGGGACCCGGGTTCGATTCCAGCCTTTGGCAACTGTCTGTGTGGAGTTTACACGTTGTCTGTGTGGGTATCCTCCAGGTGCTGTGGTTACCTCCCACAGTCCAAAGACCTGCAGGTTAGGGTGGATTGGCCGTGCTACATTGTCCCATAGTGCCCAGGGATGTGCAGGTTAGGGTGGATGGGCTATAGGAAATGTCAGGTTACAGGAATAGGGTAGGGATATGGGTGTGGGTGGGATGTTCTTCCGAGGATCAGCGTGGACTGGGTGGGCCAAGTGCCCTGTTTTCACACTGTAAGTATTCTCTTGTAGATACGAAAGATATCTGGACATATGGTCGAGTAATAGTATTGCGGTAGAACATGGTCAAGGTCGAGGGGTTGAACATCTTACTCACAAATTTAATGACCCCTTTACACAGCACCTTCCAAAAATCACTCTGCCACGGAAAAGGGCGAGGGGAGCAGTGTACCCCATTCTCTGCGAGTTCCCCTCCAAGCCACTCACCCTCCTGACTTGGAGACACCTACTTAGTGTCGCCCTGGGACTCCCTCCCTGCCACGGAATAGCCACGCGTCACCCCAAATCCGACATCAGCAACAAATTCTCAGCAGAGTGTTCCACCGATTAATCTTTCATTACCTTCGGAGAGTTGTGGCTTTTTTTTAAAAGGCTTTTATTTTATTGGAATGATGAACGTTCCATCGACAATTGGCTCTTAAGTAGGTGAATTCGATTAGCCGCATATTAACGGGCTGCCAATTTACAGCAAACTGTTGGCAGTCCTCACAGCAGTCGATAGCCTTCACTGTGAATCACTGCAACGCTGTCACCTCACCCACTTTTCAACTGACTGAAAGGATGATGCTATAACAGGTCTCCCTGATGACATGCCACTGCCTCTGGGATGGGCAGCTCCTCAGGGTTAAGGGCCCTGTCTTTCATTCACAAAGGAAGAGACGCACTTATGTAGCGCCGCCTCCAGCCATCCCAATGAAAAGTGTCGAAGTTCTTCCAGCGCAGACGCTGGCCATTCAGCCCGTCACGTCTGCGCCAGTCCTCTGTGCTTGTAGACCTTCCAAGACAAATCCAACCCCTTCCTGAAAGCCCCGACTAACGGAGAGTGCATCCTAACTAATCCCGTGGTGAAAACCTGCCTCCAAACGTCTTTTCCAACCTTCATGAGTCCGGTACGCGATCCTTCACCTCTGCCTGGCCTCCCCCTCTGGGTTTTGAACCACTCAGTCAGATCTCCCTCCCTGCCTTCCCTTCCTAGAGGAAACCCATCCCACCTTCTCCAATCTCTCACTGAGGCTCCTCGGCTCTGGAATCATTCCTGTCGATCTTTTCTCTGCTCTCTCTCTGGTTCCTTCGGATCTCTCCAAAAGGGGCCTCCCAGGGATGAATCTTGGCTGCGGGATGCTGGGAGGATTGTCCCAGATCTCCTCCCGATCGTGGCTTGGAAAACTTTCCATCTCCACCCGGGAGGGATAAAGGGCCCTTGTTTTCAGTCACACCTGCACTGTTCCCATCAAACACTGTCCGGACAGGAACAGCATGGGATTGGATACACAGTAAAGCTCTCTCTACTCTCGTCCAACACTCCGAGGACTGGGACACCATTGGGAGTGTTGGATGGGGGACAGTGTAGAGGGAGCTTTACTCTCTATCTAACCCCATGCTGTCCATGTGCTGGGTGTGTTTGATGGGGGACAGCGTAGAGGGAGCTTTATTCTGTATCTAATCCCATGCTGTCCCTGTCCTGGGAGTGTTTGATGGGGCATGGTGTAGAGGGAGCTTTACTCTGTATCCAACCCTGTGCTGTCCCTGTCCTGGGAGGGTTTGATGGGGGGCAGTGTAGAGAGAGCTATACTCTGTATCTAACCCCGTGCTGCCCCTGTCCTGGGAGTGTTTGATGGGGGACAGTGTGGAGGGAGCTTTACTCTGTATCTAACTCCATGCTGTCCCTGTCCTGGGAGTGTTTGATGGGGGGACAGTGTAGAGGGAGCTTTACTCTGTATCTAACCCTGTGCTGTCCCTGTCCTGGGAGTGTTTGATGAGGGACAGTGTAGAGGGAGCTTTACTCCGTATCTAATCCCATACTGTCCCTGTCCTGGCAGTGTTTGATGGGGGACAGTGTAGAGAGAGCTTTACTCTGTATCTAACCCCGTGCTGTCCCTGTCCCTGGGAGTGTTTGATGAGGGGACCGTGTCGAGGGAGCTTTAGTCTGTATCTCATTTTTCTCCAGCTACCCTGTTGCAGTGAGTAACTGCCCCTCTGTCTCCCCCAGAATCCTTCCACGATCTCCGAAGTAGACCAGGAGTGTGACGGAAATGTCTTCCCCCACCTCCCCCTTCCCCCCCCCCCCCCCACCTCAGTCTGCAGTATCGATCTGCTGTGTTAGTGCCTGCACTGTGTTATGTAATGGTCCCTAATTAAATCGCAGCTAATTGAATCCCATCAGTTAAGAGGTAATCAGTCACTCGTAAAAGTCTGTCAAAGCTCTTTTAAAAGCATCATTTAATGTGGTTGCTGAATCTTTAATAAACTTATTGAGAAATGATGGAAATGATGGTGATGTCAGGCTTTGACACATCTACTTGTCCATTTGCAAGTTGACCAAAATAAACTCAGCTCGCTGACCTTGTAGAGTCCTTCCCACCAGCATCTTGGACATTCCACCCAGGAAACTTGCCCAGAAGACGCCTGAACTAACTCTGCTCACTGAAGCAAAGCTAATGCCCCCTCCAGCCTTGCCCTGGGAACGCCCGGACCGCCGTGAGCGATAGATTCCCAGATGGGTTTGGGGCTGGGGCTGGCAATCCCGCAGGTCGCTTGCTAAATGGGGGTCCCAGGGTCACGGAGATGTGCAGACCCTTCGGTCCAACCCGTCCAGGTATCCCCACCTGATCTGGTCCCACCTGCCCAGCACTCGGCCCACATCCCTCCAAACCCTTCCTATTCAAGTCTCCATCCACCTCTTAAATGTTGCAGTTGTACCAGCCCCCACCACATCCTCTGGCAGCTCATTCCATACACCTACCACCCTCTGTGTGAAACAGTTGCCCCTCAGGTCTCTGTTATATCTTTCCCCTCTCACCCTACACCCTCTAGTTCTGGACTCCCTCACCCCTAGGGAAGAGACTTATCCTATCTCTGCCCCTCCAGGATTTTATAACCCTCTGTAAGGTAACCCCTCAGCCTCCGACGCTCCAGGTAAGTGGCAGGAAAGTGTCTGGACACCAGGGCCGGGGAGGTCGCTTTTAGCAAACTATCTGCGCGCCAGCTTCTGTTTGTTGTCAGACACACGGATGTTAAAGTGCACGTCGAGGTTTGCAAAGCTAACAAGTCCCCGTCTTTAATTCTAATTGCCCTGCTGCTTGGTCAGCAGGCGAACTTGAGCCAGTGTTATGTTCCCTGACTCCCTAGTGCAGCCATGAATGTGCTCCCCCAACACACTCACACCCCCAACTCCTGCTGAATTCGCCCCTAGCTCTTTACCAGATAAGGTACGCAGCAGGCACAGTGAAAGGTGCCCACCAGTCTGACTGCCATGAGGCACCTCCAACTAGGCCGGTTCCGGACAAGGGCATAGGGATGATCGAGGGCCAGAGGATATGGGAGCAGGGGCAGGTCGTTCAGCCCCGTTGAGTTACTTCTACCATTCGATCGTGGCTGACGTGTTTCTCGACCTCGCTGCCTTCTCCCTGTAACCCTTGACCCCTTTAATCACCACGACCCCGCCTATGTCTGTACGCTCAATGACTTGATCTCCACAGCTCTCGGAGTTCCCCAGGTTAACCACCCTCTGGCTGAAGAAATCTCTCCTCATCCCAGTTCTCAAAGGCCGTCCCTGAGGCGATGCCTCTGGGGGGCCTAGTGCCTCCTCCACCTTCCTCTCTATCCAGGTCTCTCAGTATTCTACAAGTTTCAATCAGATACCCCTCACCCCCACCCCAAACCCCTCATATGACAAGACCTTAATCCCCGAGATCATTTTTGTAAACCTCCCCTCGATCCCCTCCAACGCCAACACATCCTTCCTTCACTGTCAGGCCCCAAACTGCTCACAGTATTTCAAATTCCCTTAGACAGCCTCAAGAGTAGGTCTCTTGTATTCTAGCCCTCTTGAAATAAGTGCTAGCAATGCATTTTTACTCACTGAACCTCAAAGTTAACCTTAAGAGAATTCTAAACCAGCACGCCAAACTCCCCTTTGTGCTTCGGATTTCCGAAGCCTCTCCCCATTTATGAAACAGTCGATTCTTCCGGCCTCACACTTTCCCAGGTTGTGTTTCGTCTGCCACCGCTTGGCTCACTCTCCTAAAGCCTGAACCTCTTCAGCCTTTCCTATGACCTGCCCCTCCACCTATCAATGCCTCGTCTGCACACTTCGTAACTCAGTTCCTTCACCCGGGATCGTTAATGTGTCACGTCAATCGTGATGACCCCGCTGACACAGACCCCCCCCTGTGCAACTCCACTGGTCGCCACCTGAAAAAGACCCCTTTCTACCCAATTCTCTGCCTTGTGTTAGTCAGACAATCATCTGACGATGTTAGTACCTTGTTCCTAACACCACGGGCTCACCTTACCCAGCAGCCTCTTTGTGCAGCGCTTTGTCAAAGGCCTTCGGAACTCCAAAGCCATTACATCCACTGACTCTCCTTTGTCTAACTTGCTCATCGACAGAAGCCACCGTCCTGTCACCAAGTCACCCTTTATTTACACATGAGCAGCCCTTGACTTTAGTGCCGTCTCTTAAGGGTCAGCTCTCAAGAGGGCCAATATCTCTCAAGGTCTGTTTCCATCTCTGTGACTCTATGACGTGTTTTTTGTGTCAGCCAGGGCTCCCTGATTGGACCAGACTAACAGCCCCAACCAGGGATCTCATATTCCATCAGTTCCAGTTGGCTGACCCTGAGGCTATGTCCTGGGGCCTTAATTTCTCCTCCACCTTCCTCTCTATCCAGGTCTCTCACTATTCCACAAGTTACAATCAGATACCCCTCACCACACACCCCCCCATCCTTGTAAACACCCCAAATGCTCCTACCACCATGCACTTTCTGGTATTTCCCCAGTCTTATCCTTAATAATGGACTCTAAAATCTTACCAACAACTCAGGTCAGGCTAACCGGCCTTTGGTTTCCTGGGTTTTGCCATTTTCCAGTCTTCTGGGATCCTCCCTGACTCACCACGAGTGCCCCTCAGCCATCTCCTGGGACTTAGTCCATCTGGTCTAGGTGCTTTATCCATCTCAGACCTTTCAGGGACACGGTTTGGTTTGGTCCCAGCTCATAGATGAACAGGCTGGCTTTGAACCTATAACCTACATGCCATTGGGTGGTACGGTGGTTCGGTGGTCAGCGCTGCTGCCTCACAGCGCCAGGGACCCGGGTTCGATTCCCGCCTCAGCCGACTGTCCGTGTGGAGTTTGCACGTTCTCCCCGTGTCTGCGTGGGTTTCCTCCGGGTGCTCCGGTTTCCTCCCACAGTCCAAAGACGTGCGGGTCAGGGTGGACCGGCCACAGTAAATTGCCCGTACTCTCCAGGGATGGGAAATGCAGGATTACAGGGTTGGGGTTGGGTCTGAGTAGGATGATCTTTGGAGGTTGGTGTAGACTCAATGGGCTGAATGACCTGCTTCCACAGTGTAGGGGTTGTAAGATTCTACGTGTAGGTGAGGGATAGATCCAAAGCCCAGATCCAGGAATGAGTGGGGCTCTGGGCCTAGGAACCAAACGGTGTCTCAGTGGTTGGCACTGCTGTCTCACAGCGCCAGGGACCTGGGTACGATTCACCCCTCGGGCAACTGTCTGTGTGGAGTTTGCACATCCTCCTTGTGTCTGCGTGGGTTTCCTCCCACAGTCCAAAGATGTGCAGTTTAGAGTGAATTAGCCGTGCTAAATTGCCCCATAGTGTTAGTCAGAGGCAAATATAGGTGAGGGGAATGGTTACTTTTCGGAGGAGGGTCGGTGTGGACTTGTTGGGCCGAAGGGCCTGTTTCCATACCGTGGGGAATCTAATCTAATCTAATCAAGTGAGGCCTGGTTTGGGCTATGAGACCCAGGCCCACCACTGGATTTGAGGCCTCAGAGTGAGTGGCAGGGCTGGGATTGGAGCAGTAGGCCGGGATTTGTTTCTACAAATCCAGGTGGGAGGATATAGGGCCTAAGTCCCCCCCCCCCCCACCCAAGGAAGTGGTACGGCTGGATTTGGGCTCAGGCACCCCAATGAGCCGATACAAGGCCTGGGTCTTTCAGCTTAGGCCCCAGGCTGCATGGTAGGCCTGGATTTGGGGCCTGTAGGCACAGATAACCTGAGGAGGTGGAGGTGGGTATAAACACGCTCTCCCAGCCTTCAGCTGCCGTGTACCGTGCTCTGAGGTCCATCCCAAAAGCCCCCCTTCAAATGGCGTCAAATTTGAAATGGGCGGCATGGTGGCACAGTGGTTAGCACTGCTGCCTCACAGCGCCTGAGACCCGGGTTCAATTCCCGCCTCAGGCGACTGACTGTGTGGAGTTTGCACGTTCTCCCCGTGTCTGCGTGGGTTTTCTCCGGGTGCTCCGGTTTCCTCCCACAGTCCAAAAGATGCGCGGGTCAGAGTGAATTGGCCGTGCTAAATTGCCCGTAGTGTTAGGTGAGGGGTAAATGTAGGGGTATGGGTGGGTTGCGCTTCGGCGGGTCGGTGTGAACTTGTTGGGCCTGTTTCCACACTGTAAGTAATCTAATCTAACTCTCCTGCGAAGAGCCCGTGGGGCATTTAGCAAGGTGCTAGGTCAATGCAGGTTATTTTGATGGTGCCCTGAAATTTTGTAGCGCCCAGCCGCACTAACTCCCTGCCCTGGGGTGGGGGCGCGTCTCTCAGGCCTGTCTTTTACCAAGCTGTCCACACGAGAGAGAGAGAGGGGAGAGGGCCAAAAGCCCTGATAGTGGAGATTGCCTCACGGACAGTTCGGCCCGGGGATTGTCAAGGCATTGAGTCAGGTTAGAGACTGCAGACGCTGGAGATTAGAATTAAGAAGGAACAGCATTTATTCTCCCCCCCCCGCTTTGCGAGTTGCTTACAACACTGAAGAAAGATTAAAGGAAACAACTTAAGTGCGTCAATCAGCTCTTTGGAAAAGATAATAGCGCCATATTTCATATTTTATTGTCCATTGGCCTGATTGGACATAGCCTGTTAGACTTCCCCATTAATCTCTCCCAGTAAAAGCTTGACTGATCTTACTTGAAGTCACTTTACTGTCCTAGTAACACTAAGCCCATTAATTAATGGAAACTCGGAGTCATTGGGTTGAGCAGGTCTTGTTTAACCCTTTACCTCCTCGTCCAGGCTCCCACCCCACCCAACAAGGGAGCTCACTCAAGAAAAGACAGAACTTGCATTTCTGTAGCACCCTCCCAGACATGTCGACTCGCCATTGATCTCACTCACATCAGGAGAGCCAGCAACCAACCCGCGCACAGTGCAAATTCCTGCTGATGGGTGACGCGGTCATCACCAAATCGCCGTGTTGTGAGCAATTTGGGTTGGGTGGTTAAAAAAAAATCTGATCCCCTCCCCTCCCCCCCCAACCTCCGGCCCACCCCACAGCCCCCCCCCCCCCAGTACTGCCACAAACTCGCGTCGCGGTCTACCTTGGTGACAGATGCGCAGGTTGGCCGTGCCAAATCGCCACGGCCTGTCCAGGGACTTGTGGGATAGGTGGATTAGCCGTGCGGGATTACGGAGAGGGGGGGGATGGGGGAGCTGAGTGGAGGCAGGATGCTTGTCAGAGGATCAGTATAACCTCAAAAGGCTGAGCGGTCTCTTTCTGCGTTGCATTGACTCCATGACTCTAACGAGGAGAAATTTGCAGAGATGAGTTCAGTGAGCCAGGAGCAGGCCCTCAAAACGGACCCCACCACCAGGGATATATTTCCCTCCCCTCCCCTATCAGCGTTCCGAAAAGACCACTCCCTCTGTGACTCCCTCGTCAGGTCCACACCCCCCACCAACCCAACCTCCACACCCGGCACCTTCCCCTGCAACCGCAGGAAATGTAAAACTTGCGCCCACCCCCCCCCTCACTTCCCTCCAAGGCCCCAAGGGATCCTTCCATATCCGCCACAAGTTCACCTGCACCTCCACACACATCATTTACTGCATCCGCTGCACCCGATGTGGCCTCCTCCATATTGGGGAGACAGGCCGCCTACTTGTGGAACGTTTCAGAGAACACCTCTGGGACCCGGACCAACCAACCCAACCACCCCGTGGCTCAACACTTCAACTCCCCCTCCCACTCCACCGAGGACATGCAGGTCCTTGGACTCCTCCATCGCCAGACCATAGCAACATGACGGCTGGAGGAAGAGCGCCTCATCTTCCGCCTGGGAACCCTCCAACCACAAGGGATGAACTCAGATTTCTCCAGTTTCCTCATTTACCCTCCCCCCACCTTGTCTCAGTCCCAACCCTCGAACTCAGCACCGCCTTCCTAACCTGCAATCTTCTTCCTGACCCCTCCGCCCCCACCCCACTCCGGCCTATCACCCTCACCTCGACCTCCTTCCACCTATCACATCTCCAACGCCCCTCCCCCAAGTCCCTCCTCCCTACCTTTTATCTTAGCCTGCTGGACACACTTTCCTCATTCCTGAAGAAGGGCTCATGCCCGAAACGTCAAATTTCCTGTTCCTTGGATGCTGCCTGACCTGCTGCGCTTTTCCAGCAACACATTTTCAGCTCATCCATGATTCTAACTCCAAGCTCGGATGTGAACCCACGATCATCTGACAGAGGCGTTTTTGTTATAATCTCACGGGACGTCTCTGTGCCTAATCGCCTTCAAAATGACTGGCTTACTTGGCTATTAAGAATCAACTCCATAACTGTGGGTCTTGGTGTCATATGTAGGCCGGACGTGGTACAGAGAACAGATTTCTCCTCTCTGAAGGCCGTTAGTGAACCAGATGGGTTTTGAACACATTGGGGGAGAATAGTTGGGGATCTCTTTGTTCGGTTGGTCATGGCTCGGTGGTTCACTCATGGCGTCACCTGACCGTCGGGAGGCGAACTCAGAACGCTCCCCGACCTGCCTGAGGGGACGGTCCGTTTTCCGGACAGCCCGCGGCCGAAGCTGGCATTTGTGCTGGGTCCGGCAACGCACCTCGACGCGAAGGGGAGGGTGGGGGGAGGGGTGAGTACCCCGGGGAACATGCAAGGCATGCTGGGAGCTGACACAGTTGGCATCTCATCACCAACAACTCTGGGGTCGCCCAAGGAGGGCCAGGCCAGAGCCTGGGCCTCAGGATGTCTCACAACCAACAGCTCGTTCTCAATCTTCTTGGGATCTTGCTGTGCAGCGATCGGCTGCGGCGTTTCTGTCACTCCAACTTTGTCAGGAATCTCAAGCCGCTGGTGAAATGTTCGGAGATGGTACTGTATTGACGTTCCTCGTCCCATTCCTCTCTAGATCCCCAGCTGAGGGGCATCATTACCCGTCTATACTGCCAACTGGGTTACTACCTACAGTTGGTGCCCGAGGGGCGGCTGGATGGCACCAAGGACGAGATGAGTACCTACGGTGAGTCGATGCCATCTGGGACACGGGGCGATGGTGGGAGTGGGTGAAGACGAGGTTGAGGAGGGTGTGGGGAGGGGCAGCGGGGGGTAGAGGGTGAGAGGGAGGCAGCAGCCGGGGATGAGGCAGCGGGTGACGGTGAAGGAGGGTGGCAGTGGGTGAGGAGGGAGGAGTGAGTGAAGAGAGAGATGTGGGTGAGAAGGGAGGAGTGGGTGAGGAGGGAGGAGTGGGTGAGGAGGGAGGAGTGAGTGAGGAGGGAGGAGTGGGTGAGGAGGGAGATGTGGGTGAGGAGGGAGATGTGAGTGAGGAGGGAGGAGTGGGTGAGGAGGGAGATGTGGGTGAGGAGGGAGATGTGAGTGAGGAGTGAGTGAGGAGGGAGATGTGAGTGAGGAGGGAGTGAGGAGGGAGGAGTGATTGAGGAGGGAGGAGTGGGTGAGGAGGGAGGAGTGAGTGAGGAGGGAGATGTGAGTGAGGAGGGAGGAGTGGGTGAGGAGGGAGGAGTGAGTGAGGAGGGAGATGTGAGTGAGGAGGGAGATGTGGATGAGGAGGGAGGAGTGGGTGAGGAGGGAGGAGTGAGTGAGGAGGGAGGAGTGGGTGAGGAGGGAGATGTGGGTGAGGAGGGAGATGTGAGTGAGGAGTGAGTGAGGAGGGAGATGTGAGTGAGGAGTGAGTGAAGAGGGAGATGTGAGTGAGGAGGGAGGAGTGAGTGAGGAGGGAGGAGTGATTGAGGAGGTAGGAGTGAGTGAGGAGTGAGGAAGGAGGGGTGTGTGAGGAGGTAGGAGTGAGTGAGGAGCGAGTGAGGAGTGAGGAGGGAGGAGTGAGTGAGGAGGGAGATGTGAGTGAGGAGTGAGTGAGGAGAGAGAAGTGAATGAGGAGTGAGGAGTGAGTGAGGAGGGAGTTGTGAGTGAGGAGGGAGGAGTGGGTGAGGAAGTAGGAGTGATTGAGGAGGTAGGAGTGAGTGAGGTGTGAGGAAGGAGGAGTGAGTGAGGAGGTAGGAGTGAATGAGGAGTGAGTGAGAAGGGAGGAGTGAGTGAGGAGGGTGGAGTGAGTGAGGAGGGAGATGTGGGTGTGGAGGGAGGAGTGAGTGAGGAGTGAGGAGTGAGTGAGGAGTGTGTGAGGAGGTAGGAGTGAGTGAGGAGGGAGGAGGGAGGAGTGAGTGAGGAGGGAGATGTGAGTGGGGAGGAAGGAGTGAGTGAGGAGTGAGGAGTGAGGGAGGAGGTTCCTGACTGGGAAGCCCCGTGTGAGGACCCTTCCCCTGAAGCCGTTGCCCTCCTCTCTCCCCTCGAGTCTCGGTGAGTCTCTCTCCCTCTCGCTGTACCCCCTGGACAACTCCCCCCCCCTCCCCTGACCCTGTGCTGCCGTCTCCCCACCCCCACCCCCTGAACCTGTGGGAGGTGGGTGAGGGGGGAGTGTGTGAGGGGGTGGGAGGTGGGTGAGGGGGGAGAGTGAGGGGGTGGGAGGCGGGTGAGGGTTGAGTGTGTGAGGGGGTGGGAGGTGGGTGAGGGGGGAGTGTGTGAGGGGGTGTGAGGTGGGTGAGGGGGGTGGGAGGTGGGTGAGGGAGGGGAGTGTGTGAGGGGGTGGGAGTGTGAGAGGGGGTGGGAGGTGGGTGAGGGGAGAGTGTGTGAGGGGGCTGGGAGGTGGGTGAGGGGGTAGTGTGTGAGGGGATGGGAGGTGGGTGAGGGGGGAGTGTGTGAGGGGGTGTGAGGTGGGTGAGGGGGGAGTGTGTGAGGGGGTGTGAGGTGGGTGAGGGGGTGGGAGGTGGGTGAGGGAGGGGAGTGTGTGAGGGGGTGGGAGGTGGGTGAGGGGGGAGTGTGTGAGGGGGTGGGAGGTGGGTGAGGGGGGAGTGTGTGAGGGGGTGTGAGGTGGGTGAGGGGGGAGTGTGTGAGGGGGTGTGAGGTGGGTGAGGGGGTGGGAGGTGGGTGAGGGAGGGGAGTGTGTGAGGGGGTGGGAGGTGGGTGAGGGGAGAGTGTGTGAGGGGGCTGGGAGGTGGGTGAGGGGGGAGTGTGTGAGGGGGTGGGAGGTGGGTGAGGGGGGAGTGTGTGTGAGGGGGTGGGAGGTGGGTGAGGAGGGAGGGGAGTGTGTGAGGGGGCTGGGAGGTGGGTGAGGGGGGAGTGTGTGAGGGGGTAGGAGGTGGGTGAGGAGGGAGTGTATGATGGGGTGGGAGGTGGGTGAGGGGGAGTGTGTGAGGGGGTGGGAGGTGGGTGAGGGGGGAGTGCGTGAGGGGGTGGGAGGTGGGTGAGGGGGGAGTGTGTGAGGGGGTGGAAGGTGGGTGAGGGTTGAGTGTGTGAGGGGGTGTGAGGTGGGTGAGGGGGGTGATTGTGAGGGGGTGGGAGGTGGGTGAGGGAGGAGTGTGTGAGGTGTGGGAGGTGGGTGAGAGGGGGGAGTGTGTGAGGGGGTGTGAGGTGAGTGTGGGGGAAGTGTGTGAGGGGGTGGGAGGTGGGTGAGAGGGGAGTGTGTGAGGTGGTGGAGGTGGGTGGGGGGGTGAGTGTGTGAGGGGGGAGTGTGTGAGGGGGTGGGAGGTGGGTGAGGGGGGAGTGTGTGAGGGGGTGGGAGGTGTGTGAGGGTGTGTGAGGGGGGTGAGGACGTTGTGAGGTGGGTGGGGGTGTGAGGTGTGTGAGGGGGTGAGCTGTGTGAGGGGGGTGTGAGGTGGGTGAGGGGTGGTGGGAGGTGGTTGAGGGGGGTGGGAGGTGGGTGAGGAGGTGTGAGGTGGGTGTGGGGGTGTGTGGTGGGTGGGGGGGGAGTGTGTGAGGGGGTGAGAGGTGGGTGAGAGTGTGTGAGGTGGGTGAGGGGTGTGTGAGGTGTGTGAGGGGGGTGTGAGGTGAGTGAGGGGTGTGAGGTGGGTTAGGGGGGAGTGTGTGAGGGGGTGGGAGGTGAGTGAGGGGGGAGTGTGTGAGGGGGTGTGAGGTGGGTGAGGGGGGAGTGTGTGAGGGGGTGTGAGGTGGGTGAGGGGGGAGTGTGTGAGGGGGTGTGAGGTGGGTGAGGGGGTGGGAGGTGGGTGAGGGAGGGGAGTGTGTGAGGGGGTGGGAGGTGGGTGAGGGGAGAGTGTGTGAGGGGGCTGGGAGGTGGGTGAGGGGGGAGTGTGTGAGGGGGTGGGAGGTGGGTGAGGGGGGAGTGTGTGTGAGGGGGGGTGGGAGGTGGGTGAGGAGGGAGGGAGTGTGTGAGGGGGCTGGGAGGTGGGTGAGGGGGGAGTGTGTGAGGGGGGTAGGAGGTGGGTGAGGAGGGAGTGTATGATGGGGTGGGAGGTGGGTGAGGGGGAGTGTGTGAGGGGGTGGGAGGTGGGTGAGGGGGGAGTGCGTGAGGGGGTGGGAGGTGGGTGAGGGGGGAGTGTGTGAGGGGGTGGAAGGTGGGTGAGGGTTGAGTGTGTGAGGGGGTGTGAGGTGGGTGAGGGGGGTGATTGTGAGGGGGTGGGAGGTGGGTGAGGGAGGAGTGTGTGAGGTGTGGGAGGTGGGTGAGAGGGGGGAGTGTGTGAGGGGGTGTGAGGTGAGTGTGGGGGAAGTGTGTGAGGGGGTGGGAGGTGGGTGAGAGGGGAGTGTGTGAGGTGGTGGGAGGTGGGTGGGGGGGTGAGTGTGTGAGGGGGGAGTGTGTGAGGGGGTGGGAGGTGGGTGAGGGGGGAGTGTGTGAGGGGGTGGGAGGTGTGTGAGGGTGTGTGAGGGGGGTGAGGACGTTGTGAGGTGGGTGGGGGTGTGAGGTGTGTGAGGGGGTGAGCTGTGTGAGGGGGGTGTGAGGTGGGTGAGGGGTGGTGGGAGGTGGTTGAGGGGGTGGGAGGTGGGTGAGGAGGTGTGAGGTGGGTGTGGGGGTGTGTGGTGGGTGGGGGGGGAGTGTGTGAGGGGGTGAGAGGTGGGTGAGAGTGTGTGAGGTGGGTGAGGGGTGTGTGAGGTGTGTGAGGGGGGTGTGAGGTGAGTGAGGGGTGTGAGGTGGGTTAGGGGGGAGTGTGTGAGGGGTGGGAGGTGAGTGAGGGGGGAGTGTGTGAGGGGGTGTGAGGTGGGTTGAGGTGGGTGTGAGGTGGGTTGAGGGGGTGTGAGGTGTGTGAGGGGGGTGTGGTGGGGTGTGAGGTGGGTGAGGGGGGGTGTGAGGTGGGTGTGAGGTGTGTGAGGGGGGTGTGAGGTGGGTGAGGGGGGTGTGAGGTGGGTGTGAGGTGTGTGAGGGGGGTGTGAGGTGTGTGAGGGTGTGTGAGGTGGGTGTGAGGTGTGTGAGGGGGGTGTGAGGTGTGTGAGGGGGTGTGAGGTGGGTGTGAGGTGGGTGAGGGGGGTGTGAGGTGGGTGAGGGGGTGTGAGGTGTGTGAGGGGGGTGTGAGGTGTGTGAGGGGGGTGTGAGGTGGGTGAGGGGGTGTGAGGTGTGTGAGGGGGGTGTGAGGTGGGTGAGGGGGTGTGAGGTGGGTGTGAGGTGTGTGAGGGGGGTGTGAGGTGGGTGAGGGGGTGTGAGGTGGGTGGGGGGAGTGTGTGAGGGTGTGAGAGGTGGGTGGGGGGGTGTGAGGTGTGTGAGGGTGTGAGAGGTGGGTGAGGGGGTGTGAGGTGAGTGAGGGGGTGTGAGGTGGGTGAGAGGGGGGAGTGTGTGAGGGGGGTGTGAGGTGGGTGAGGTGGGTGTGAGGTGGGTGTGAGGTAGGTGAGGGGGGTGTGAGGTGTGTGAGGGGGGTGTGAGGTGGGTGAGGGGGGTGAGGTGGGTGAGGGGGGTGTGAGGTGGGTGAGGGGGTGTGAGGTGGGTGTGAGGTGTGTGGGGGGGTGTGAGGTGTGTGAGGGGGTGTGAGGTGGGTGTGAGGTGTGTGAGGGGGTGTGAGGTGGGTGAGGGGGTGTGAGGTGGGTGTGAGGTGTGTGAGGGGGTGTGAGGTGGGTGAGGGGGTGTGAGGTGGGTGTGAGGTGGGTGAGGGGAGTGTGAGGTGGGTGTGAGGTGTGTGAGGGGGTGTGAGGGGGGTGTGAGGTGTGTGAGGGGGTGTGAGGTGGGTGAGGGGGGGTGTGAGGTGGGTGAGGGGGTGTGAGGTGGGTGTGAGGTGTGTGAGGGGGTGTGAGGTGTGTGAGGGGTGTGAGGTGGGTGTGAGGTGGGTGAGGGTGTGTGACGTGGGTGAGGGGGGTGTGAGGTGGGTGAGGGTGTGTGAGGTGGGTGAGGGGGGTGTGAGGGAGGTGTGAGGTGGGTGAGGGTGTGTGAGGTGGGTGAGGGGGGTGTGAGGTGGGTTGAGGGGGGTATGAGGTGGGTGAGGGGGGTGTGAGGTGGGTGTGAGGTGTGTGAGGGGGGTGTGAGGTAGGTGAGGGTGTGTGAGGTGGGTGGGGGGGAGTGTGTGAGGGTGTGAGAGGTGTGTGAGGGGGGTGTGAGGTGTGTGAGGGGTGTATGAGGTGGGTGAGGGGGGTGTGAGGTGGGTGGGGGGGGTGTGAGGTAGGTGAGGGTGTGTGAGGTGGGTGGGGGGGAGTGTGTGAGGGTGTGAGAGGTGTGTGAGGGGGGTGTGAGGTGTGTGAGGGGTGTATGAGGTGGGTGAGGGGGGTGTGAGGTGGGTGGGGGGGGTGTGAGGTAGGTGAGGGTGTGTGAGGTGGGTGGGGGGGGTGTAAGGTGGGTGAGGGGGGCCTGTGGGAGATGGTTGTGTGTGACCGTGATGCCCCCCTCCTCTCTGTATTACAAAGGGATGTTTCTGACAGTAAGCCAGCAGCAGAGCGGGTGGGGGGTGGTGGTCCTGTCACCGCCGGTAATCCCGAGCCCCCCAGGCTCGTGCTCTGGGGACACGGGTTCAAATCCCAACGTGCCTGGACTCAGAGTGTGACGTTCACTAAAGCACCGTCCGTAAAGGTCCCGCCTGGTTCACTCACACCCCTCTGGGAAGGAAACCCACCCTCGGTCCTGGGCCTGGCCTCTGTGTGACTCCCAGATCCACAGCGATGTGACTGGCCAATTCGGGACAGGCAGTGAGTGCTGGGAGCGCCGTCAATGCCCACTGCCTGGGGGCAAATGGGGTCAAACCCCGTCCCGGCAGGAGCTGTGAGTGTCCGTCCCTCAGGAATGGGGACGATTTGCCCCCTTTCTGGCCTGATGGATTCGGAGACACAGACTTGGGGAAGCTGGCTTGTTCGAGGCCTGTGCCTTTCCTCCAACCGGCTCTGCCCGTTTCCCATGTGTCCCTGAGAAGGTCTGTTTGACCCTGTCAGGGATGTTTGGTTGACGTGCTTAAAGCAGTCCCATTGTCCCCTGGGAGTCCCCTGACGCGGCCCAGGTCTGAGTTCCCTCAGGCCTCAGGCCTAACAGGCTGGACGTTCAACCTCTGAATGGCTGCCCTTTGACCTATCCTCCCTTGGCAACCAGGCATTGAGTGCACCCTCTGCGTCAGCCAGTGACACAACTTGTCCGCCTGACCCCTACAATCTGACCCACCTTCTCCTCCCTCTTCTCAACAGGAGATGGTCAGTCCAGGGTCTCACTCGGTGATCTCTTGCGAGATCTTGCTGTGTGTGCTTCACTTGCAACCCTTCCTATGTAGCTACCCCTCAGAAAATAAAGTGCTTCGTTGGGCATAACCTGCTTTGGCAGGTCCTGAGGCGGTGAAAGGTGCTACAGGAATGCGGAGGTACATCTGAAGGGAATCAGCGTGCCTGGGAAAACCATTTGGCAAAACTCTGTTTGCTGTGAGTGAGTGAGGGGGGGGAGGTGGTGGGGTGGGAGATGTTTCCGACAGAAAACGGGAATGTGATTGAAGGGAAGGGGTACGTTTTGGAGATCTCCCTCCCTCCCTTCACAAACATATCCCCACAAGGAGATTTTACCGAGACTCAGTACAGCTCAACTGCGTCTTCCTTTCCTCAGCTCTCTTCAACCTGATTCCTGTCGGTCTGAGAGTGGTGGCAATTCAGGGGGTGAAGACTGGGCTCTACGTAGCCATGAACTGCGATGGCTACATGTACACGTCGGTGAGTGACCGGGAGCAGAGCGGGAAGGGGAGAGGGGGAAAGGCTCTGCAGTTGGACACGCACACACACAGACCAGCATCCAGAAAACCCGTGCTGGGTGTGTGTGTGTGTGTCATGTGTGTGTGTGTGCCGGTGTGTGTGTGTCTGTGTGTGTGTGTGTCTGTGTGTGTGTCTGTGTGTGTGTCTGTGTGTGTGTGTGTATGTGTGTATGTATGTGTGTGTCTGTGTGTGTGTGTCTGTGTGTGTGTATGTGTGTGTGTATGTGAGTGTGTGTGTGTCAGTGTGTG